>NC_081180.1:132622134-132922134 GCF_029867415.1 Vicia villosa | reverse complement strand
TGCATTAATAACAGCAGACAAAATTTATGGCAGTCAAACATTAAATAGATTCAAAGAAAGGAGGATGACAGCTGCATCTATAATTATTTAATATTTGTGCTCGATATAAAAATATATACTAAGTAACAGTAGATCTATTTTCTGAATAAGTACTTCTTATTTTATCCATCAAAACTTTAGTTATAGACTTGATAGAACAAGATATCCTTTCGTATGGATACAGTTCCTTAAAATGTTGTTTCAGACTTCCATTAACACCTTATAGCAGTGTCTGTTTTGTTTAGATTTTTTTGAGAATTATTTAGGAAGTGTGCACTTGTTTTCATATTCTTAAACAAAACCAATTGTCAAGAGAAAGATTTCCGAAAACCGCAGAAACAAAATTGAATAACACGAGATAACATAGAATCACATTAACATGGCAGAAGCTTCGAATTTTTCCTTTTGATTCCGCCAAGTGAACGGTGTGTGCTATACAGAGTGTGAAGAACCATTCTACACGATGCCAAACATGAAATATTGCAGCTTAGTTTGATTCTTGTAACTCAAATACCTATTTGACGTATGCAAAATCTATACAACAAGACCCTATCATTTCAAAACCAATGTTGGTGTTGTCGAGACACCTCTTTAAGATATCAACATTGTTGATATATCATAACAGTGTGCTCAAAAACGGAAACAAGTACAAAAAACAGTTTGAAAAATAGAGGACTAGCTCTATGAGGCCCATAATCTTCGAGAATAATAGATAAAACTTTAAGGTTTGCAACTTGACTAAACCAAACTCCAAATCCTAGGCATCAAATTTTCGTTAACCTTCAAGCCTACTCCTTTTAATCAAATATAACAAAGAACACCACTTATTGCATAGATGAACAAAATAATAATGATGTAAAGATCATATACCAACCTGCGGAACCCAAGCCCTAATATTCCTGTCCCACTTATATATAGTCCCATCATCATCGGTAAATTCCTCTTCACCATCAGGCGGTGTAGAAGGTCTCTCAGAGTCTTCCTCTGCTACTCCCCCAACAACAACATCCCCAGAAAAGGACCCTAATTCTGAACCTTCCACTTGTGCCTCTGCCTCCTTAATCTCCTTTTGCCATTTCTCAAACTCATCAACATCATCAACATCAGCAGACACTACACAACAAGTCACATAGTCTCTAAATACACGAAACACAAAAAACCAAAACAATTAAGAAGAAAAAAAAACAAGCTATACCCGCAGTCGAAGAAGAATCAGGTCGAATTCGAAGCCGATCAATTTCATCCCACAGCTCAGAAATTGAAGACAAAGGTTGCCACTCAGTTTTACCTTCAGACCATAAAAGTGTGCTTTCGGACAAGTATCCATTTAAGAAATGCTCTGCAATGTAAATCACAAAGTCAATAAAACTTTCATTTCAACCTAAAATCAATTTCAATTTTGTTCAAAAAATGCTGTTTCGAAATTCCCAAAATCAAAATACAGAAGAAAGAACACAAGGCTTTGGTGGTTAGTATCGGAGAAGTGAACTCACCGCGCACCTCTGAGAAGACGTAAGGACCGATTTGTTGTTGATTCTCGCCGAGAACGTACCATCCAACTTCTGAAACATTTTCATCTGCGAAATGAGCTCAGTTAATTTTCTTTGTTATTTTTTGCGGCGGATTGTGGTTACTGATGAAAAGGGATAAAGAGAGAAGTTAGCGTTTACCGGTAGGTTGCGGTTGTTGTTGATGAGTGTCGTAGCCATTTTGAGAATTCATGGTTTTCTGCTCTCTGCAATGGCAACAAGGTTACGATACAAAAGCCCGTAGTTTCTAGAGAGAAGATTAAATTTGGGTTGCGACAATGGGAAACAAAAGGTAAAACCAATTCGAATAATTAAAATAAAAAAAAATTCAACAAAACAACAACAAAAAAAATCGAATAATTACAAATTAAACAGAAACTCTTAATCCACCATTTTGATGCGTGTTGTGAAAAATATCTTCCTATTTTTGAAGTTGTGTATCATCGGAAGTATTTTATTTTCAAAGTCCATCTGTTTCGTAGGTGCTATAGAATGTTTTTAATTATGCACCTTCAAAATAATTTGATGTTAAACTCGCGTGAGATTTTTTCCCTCCCTTATTCTCACACTTTTCCATTTTCTCTACTCTCTCATTCTCTCTTGACGTTAAAAATTTAACTTCCACGAAATTTCATTGTTTTTTTCTCTAGTTCGGCATTGAACATCAACATCAACATATTTCAACTCGTTCAAAACTCAATTTAATCGATAAGCTTTTGAGTTTTTGAGTTATTTTCGAGCATTTCCCATTGTGGAGTTTGAATACACTTTTAGGTGTAGAAATTGTTAGGTAGTTTTAGAAACATCGTTTAGAGACGTTGTAGGTATTATTAGATGAGTAAAACAGACGATCAAGCCATCAAAATGAGTTTTTCAATGGTTGGAACAGTAACAGGCGTCATTGTTGCGTTTTGAAGCTTCAAAATGTTCTGTAGGTGCATCTACGAAACAAATGAAATGTTAGATAGTTTCGTAGATGCAGCTCCGGAACAAACCCAGTTTTTTAGAATAATGGGTGCTTCCGTAGGTACATCTACGGAAGCTTTCCCTATTTGCGCCTACGAAGCTAAAATTGATTTTTTTCCTTTTTTGTATTAATTGTATTTAATTCGACTTTATTTAATACAATACATATATTATGGTCGGCCAGACAGACCAACTTATATCTGGAGCATGGCTACGTGCGACGTGCATGGGTGCAGATAGTCTCACAAGTGACAGATGGCACCTCCGTTCCAGCAGATGTAGCTGACACCTCCGTTTCAACAAAGGTTGACAGATGGAGCCATGACGCAGACTCACCCGGAGCATAGTGGAGAGATGCCTTCCACTTCTACTTCTTAATCTCGGAGGCGTCAGAGTGATGGTGAGGGTACTTCACAGACGCCCTCCATCCACAAACGTCATTGGGATACTTCTGCTTCTCCGATGCCACCTCCGACCGATGTTGGATCTCCTGTGCCACCTCCTGAGAGTGCAGGTTCTCCAGTACCACCTTCTGATGATGTTGACCCATTGCATAAGGAGACTGTTGCGCTTGAGGCTCCTGAGGGTTACCCAAAGGTCCTTCGAATTTATCCCTATTGACAGGTGTCATACCCCAAATTTGTCCTACCCTTTCAATATTAACTGGCTCAGGCTTTGCATTCATGTACATACCTACATTAGGTCATTTAATACTTCATGCGTCACTAACCGATAATTTGAGACATGGGATCAGAGGCCTTCTAGTGAATTAGGGTTTTATTGGGTTGAGGCTCCTACTTCAGATAAACTTGTTTCAACTGGTCATTCTGTGCGCACTGGATTATGGAATCAGGGTTTCGATTCATGGATATTGTGGATTTCCTCTTCATCAAACTTCAAAGTTTTTCTTCATCCATATACCACAAGTTCAACGATTAAGGGTTTTATTTCCCTATTTTCGTGGTGATTCAAAGGATGCTGCGCATTTGTGGAACTACAAGTCATTGACATTGGGTTCATGCAAGAATTTGGATCAAAGTCACTCTTGAGGCTTTTGGGATTAAAGGTATGAATGGAGAATGCATTAGGAGTTTGAATATGAAGCATGTGGGGGAAAGTTACGTTTCAGATGTAAGGGAATTCAAACGCACTCATTCATTCAAAAAACATTTGAACATGGTTAAGAAGAGGTCCTTCAAGCTACAATCAAAGCCTCCTTTCAAGAACTCCAAGATTAAAAAGGAGGAAAATAAATTTCAAAGTTCAAATTGGAAGAAAGTTATTACAAAAGGAGCAAATCTCATTACAAAGTCAATTACATTGCACTTCCGTATATTTTCCATTTCATTACACCCTATCCAAAGTCATTACAAAAAAGAATTACACAAAATATACATTTCCTATGTGCTGACTTTCTTTGTGCCGTTGACTTTTAAGGTCAACCGTTGACTAAAACTTTGACCAGACCCCTGGACCTATCTCTCTTCAGTTCGGCAGACCATTTCCTCACCTCGCTCTTCATATAACTCCCATGATGCTGAGTGATTTCATTTGTCACTTATCCTTGCCTTGGCTTAAGTTGGTATGAACCTGCACAAATAACTTAATTTAACATCAAGTATACACACACACACTTCCAGCTCTATCATAACAGTAACAAATTCAACCATGCTTTTAAATCAATTCAAGGGAGGAGAATAAGCACACAGTCCAGTACATTCCACTAATAGCCCCACCATTCCCCAAATTCAAACCATAAGCTAACATTCATACCAACCTCATCAAAACATAAAACTAACAGCTTCTCCATATCCATACCTGAATATGCTGCAGTGTCAAACGAATTCAAAGCATTTGAATGAGTCGACCTCACTTGTAGTATTCAGCCTCAACAAATCCTGCATACACATTAAACCAAATTCAGTCAAAACTCAAACCAAAACCATACAATTCAACCTACATTCCATTGTAAAATTACCTACTGCATTCAATTCAAAACCATTCCACAAACCAACAGCATTATTCATCACTGTGCAGTTTGTTCGAAATCAGTAGCGCCTACCGAAATTCACTTACCAAACATCCCTGCAGCAGAAAAGAAATATTGAGAAAGTCATTTACAAATTCACTAACATTTTCCAAACAGAATTCAATAACAGATCCTCACCCTCTAATGTGTAACTAACTCAGCAAATCCAATGGTTCTTATCCTTCTTCCTGTAACTAACAAACACACTTATAACTAATTCCCTAACAGTTTATAACCACCCTAACCAATAGATAACAGAAACAGTTACGCATCCTAACTACTATATAACTAACATCTAACAGAAAACTCAGGGGGAGAACTAACCTGAAAAATTCTATAAAGCAGAACTCGGTTTTCACACTTCAACCTCTCCACCATTTCTTCATTCATCTCCTCCATAATCATTCTTCACAACTCTCTTCATTCTTCTCCCACCTTCATCTTCATCTTCGTTCAACCTTCTCCATCTCCTTCAATTCTCAGAATAAAAATCGCCTTCATCAATCTTCATTCTTCATCCTCTTCAAGCTTCAGCTTCAATCTTCATCATCGCCAATATCATCTCAAACTCTTCAACACTCATCTTCCATCATCAACCTGTAGAAGAACAAGTAAGAAGATCAGAAGAGAAGAAAAAGAATTCTCGGAACGGGAAACAAAAGAGAGAATCGGAAAAGAACTCACCATAACCGTTTCTCGGAGCTCCAATAATCAACATTGAGTCTTCAGCCTCGCATCACCGTTCTCAGCAATCTCAATCTTCAGTCCATCACGCCTTCAATCGGCATCGGATTATTCATCGCAACAACACTCTATCTTACATCATCATCGATCGATATTCAATCTTCAGTGCCGTCACCGATTCGTCCATTCTCAGACCCCACTGCAGCAATCATCATGAGCACAATCGCACCATGAACGCAGTCTTGTTGCCGTAATACCGTTGGAGCACCGTCTGAGATTGGCGAGAGGACGTTTGAGGTTGAGAACGAGATGAGAGAAGGAGATTTCGGACGAAAGAATCCATGTCGTTCGAAGTATCGCTGAGTGAACCTCGCCGGGGAAGGGTTTCCGATCGCCGCCGATTCGTTGTGAGAAGAAGAGAGGTGCGTTCAGATTCAGAATAAGTTCAAACGGTACACAATACTAACCCTAATCCCAATCTAATTCCTTTTTTATTTATTTTATATTTTATATTTTTATTTGTTTTTGAATAATAATAAAAAATCTGATAAACAAATATGTTACTATAGACCTTGGGCCATGTACACGAAATTGCTGTATCTACCCCTCTTTGGCCCATGCAGCACGCCATTTTTGGCCAAAACCTGAACAACAAAAAACGTTTTGGGCCTCGGTACCAGGCCTACGCATGTACTCTTCACACCCCCATTTTCAACTTTAAACCTCCCTGATCACACATTTTTCCTATTAGAATTTAGGATTTTTGACATAGTTTTGTTCTATTTTTTTTTAGATGATAAAAAACGCATAGAATCAATATTAGATATTAGTTCATTCCACAATAATTTTCTTACTTTTAGTTGACAAAACATGATGAAACCTTTAATATTTGTTAGATTTTTAGGTGATCTTTGACATAGAAAAGCTTATAAAAAAATAGTAGATTTTCTTAGGTTAATTTTGACATTTAAAGTTCTTTTATAAAAACCCATAAAAATAGTAGTTTGTATAGGTTAATTGTTGACATAAAAAAGTCATAAAAAAGTTGTAGTTTTTAATTTCACTTTGTACTAATGCTTGAATTGTTTTTGTAACCATTTCCATGCGAGTTTTTGTATAATTGTTGTGTGACTTTGTTGCTTAGATTTTGGCCTTATTTTTGGCCTACCTTGTTAATACCACTTGTATGCTTCTTTAGGATCCATCCCATGTTCACATTAGGATTTAGACTTGTATAGACAACTTAGACTAGAATTTATATATAGTTCCCTATTGCATTCTTTTTCTTTTTCAACTCTTTAAAACATTAATAAACGGAAGATGCGAATCACATTAAGCAAGTGATAGAGAAATGAGTGGGATTCATTCCCTAATCTATTTCTCAATCACTTAGTGGCATAGAAACGAGTGGGATTCATTCCCTAATCTGTTTCTCGGTCACTACTTAATGGGAGAGAAACGAGTGGGATTCATTCCCTAATCTGTTTCTCAAACATTAATTAATGGGAGAGAAATGAGTGAGATTCATTCTCTAATCTGTTTCTCAAACATTACATAATGGGATGGAAGTGAGTGGGATTCATTCCCTAATCTGCTTCTCGATCATTATACATTTTTATGTGATTCGACTCGCAGGCAAATTCCCCTTTAAAAAAATACACAACCAAAAACATTTAAAACATCTAACAATGGTTCAGACTAAAGCAAAGTAGAGAAAGTGGTGAGTGGCCCGGTATTGGGTACTGTTCATCACTCATCTACCCTAAAAGACACAAACCAAGCATTTCTTTTTCTTTTGCCTCGTTGGCACCTAAGGGCAATGTCATTTCCGTTCGTACGCATCGTAGGTCTGTCCCCTTATGCAAGAACGTGAACGTTGACTCCGCCCAATTAAAAAACACAAAAACAAACAGAAAATCTTTAGCCGAGCTACGGTAACTCTGATTCCTGAAAAGGATACGTAGGCAGCGGGGTAGGGCCCGTGCGAGTACAATTCTTTCTTTTCCCTACATTTTGCATTCATTTAGCATTTAGACATAGACATAGTTTTACACCCTTTAGATAGAAACAAACATAGGTGGATACCATCGAGTACGATGGGCGTGAGGGGTGCTAATACCTTCCCCTTGCGTAACCGACTCCCGTACCTTGATTCTCTGGTCGCAAGACCCTTGTCCTTCCTTTGTTAGGTTTCCTGATATTCCTTTCCCTTATGGGATAAATATATTGGTGGCGACTCTGTTCATTTTTCGCGGTAGCGACAGCTGGCGACTCTGCTGGGGACGTTGCTAGACCTATTGCGGGTCCATCCTTAGTGAGTCGATCCTAGCTTATCCGTTTGTTTGTTTATTTACTGGGTGTGCTATGTTTTGTCTATACGTGCATTTATTTATTTTATGTATTTATTTTATGTTTCGCATGTCCTGTTTATTTTCTGCTTGCATATCATGTTTATTTCTGCTTGCACATCATGCATATGGATTATATTTTGTGTTCCTTGGGGTCTTCTGTTCTGTTTTGCAGGTTGGGTGGGATGTTCTATGAGGTAAAAGGCCCAATACCCAGGCCAGAGTGACACATAGGATACCTAGGATAGAGTGGATAGTCATGACGCCAACAGAATGTCAGGTTCTGTTGATTGCGATCATGAGACCCACGACCAGTCGAGGTTCAAATGAGATACCGTTGTTGGCATGTATTTGCGACAATGATGGTGTTTCAGGAGAACTGATAACGCTGGAAGCCATTGACCTACCTTGACCTAGATTCACCTGTGAGTGGGGTGGGATATACATGACAGGTACCGTTGGTGACTATTCTGTTCTGTTGGTGACTATTGGTTTTCCTGGTATCCAAAAAGGCGTCGGACCTTTGATCCTGTGACATTTGACCTGTATCAGTTATTCAGAAGTTTGTATGGTGGTTACTAAGATTATATGGACCTTGATCCCATGCTTTTGCATTGCATAACATCATTGTTTTATCCACTCCATTTATGAAAGATCCTAAAGTCTATTTCCAAAAAAGAAGGAGAAAAAGAAAAAGGAAATAGAAAAGGAAATAGAAAAGGAAAAAGAAAAGAAAAGATACTCTATACCAAAAAAAGAAGCCTTGATTCCAAAAAGAGATAAAAAAGAAAGAAAATGAAAGATTGTGAAAAGACTTTAGGATCTCTCATAAATGAAACATGCATTCATATTATCATGCATTTCATAGTTCTATCAGAAGCTTATTGGGGTCCTCTTTCAATCCAGATTTCTGCTTCATCAACAAATTTGACTTCCCTACATCCGTATCATACAAGGATTAATCAGAGGATAATCATGGACCGTCTTGAACAAAATCAGGTTGAACTTCGTAAGGACATGGATACTATGGGGGAGAGGATGAACCAACTCTTTGAGACTCTCCATGTTGTTATTCAGGGGCAAGAAGAGCTCAGACAAAGTGTTGCTAAGTTGGCTAATGGTACTCCGACCACTGTTGCTAATGGGGGGTCAAAACCTGTGCCTGTGGAAATTCATAACAAGGAGGATTCACGTCATGAGAACGATTCTGAACTGGAGGCTTTCAAGTTCCCGATCGAGGAAAATGAGAGAAAATTCCATCTTCTGGAAGAAAGGTTGAATGCTTTAGAAGGTCGAAGCTCCTCTGGTTTAAATGCTATTGATTTGTGCCTAGTGCCTGATATCAAGATTCCTGCTAAATTCAAAGTCCCCAGTTTTGAGAAATACAAGGGTACTACTTGTCCGATGAGTCACATCAAGGCATTCTGTAACAAGATGGCTCCGTATGCAGAAAATGACAAGCTTCTAATGCATTTCTTTCAGGATAGCCTAAGTGGGGCATCTCTTGAATGGTATACACGACTCGAACGAACTCATGTCCGCACATGGGATGAACTAGCAGAGGCTTTTCTCAGACATTACAAGTACAACAGTGACATGGCTCCTACTAGACTACAACTCCAAAGTTTAACTCAGAAAGTTGATGAGTCTTTTAAAGAGTATGCACAAAGGTGGAGAGAATTAGCTTCCAGAGTCCAACCTCCACTTTTGGAACGAGAGCTTGTAGACATGTTCATGAATACTTTGAAAGATCCCTATCTGAACATGATGGTTGGATGTGCTTCCTCCGAATTCTCAAATTTGGTTGTCGTAGGAGAACGAATTGAAAACGCCTTAAGGGTTGGTAAGATTCAGGATATTGCTTATGTTTCCGAACTCACAGAAGAAGAGAAAAGTGAAATAAATGCAGTTTCTGAGATCGCAGAAGAGGAAATCCCTGCTTATCCTCAAGTTCAGGTTCCTAACTATCAGATGGTACTAGTTTCTCCTGGCCAATATATTCCACAAGCCTTTGCCACCACTATCAATCAACAACCCCAGATGGTCCAACAACAACCGGTTCAGTATCTGCCACAAAAGCAATGTGCTCCACATCAACAAGGTCATCCGAATCAACGCCAACCTAGAAGTAATTTGGAACGAAGAAATGCTCCTTTGGACCAGATTCCTATGACATACACTAAACTTCTTCCATATCTAGTTCAAAGCTCATTGGTGGTTCCCAAATCTCTAAAGCCTCCACCACAACCGTTTCCACCTGGGTATGACCCTAATGTGCAATGTGGATATCACGCTGGATCAATGGGGCACTCAACTGAGGACTGCAATGCTTTCAAAGCCAAAGTACAACAGTTGATTGATGGGAGGCATATAACCCTTCAAGAAGGAAACATATGGGTGAATGGAATTCCTTTGCTCGAATAAATGCCTAGATTTCAGAAAGTCTCCAGAATCAACAAATTCTTTCCTCACAACATATAGCTTTTCTAAGTTTGACGGCCATGCAAGGTTCCTCCATGTTTGATGGTGATTACCACTCTAGCAACTATGCTTGGGGCTCCCGCGCGAGGGATAAGCAAGACGTACTCTTATCTTGAGCATTGCATCACTCGCATTGCTCGAATCCCTAAAGTGACACAAAATTTACAACTCTTGGGTGACTTTGTTGGAATTTTCTTTTGAAGTAACCTGAAGTGTTTGGAAGGAACTGCGGAAGGTATCCAAGATCAATAAGTCCAGACGGAGTCAAGCCTCCTCAACTATGGCAGTCATCAATTCATTTCTGCATTTTCATTTGTAATTTTCCTTGTTTTGTTAATTGTTTCTTCCATGTAAAACCTGTTTGTTTTTAATGAAAATAAAAATACATTGCATATGCTAGTTTCGAA
The DNA here is from genome assembly GCF_029867415.1 of Vicia villosa. Lineage (NCBI taxonomy): Eukaryota > Viridiplantae > Streptophyta > Magnoliopsida > Fabales > Fabaceae > Vicia > Vicia villosa. Next base: position 132,911,651 of record NC_081180.1, on the reverse strand, counting down.
TCAATCCATTCGTGTTCACTCACATATTTATGTCTATCGATATCAAACTCTGGTTTAAGCAAAAAAATATCAAAAGGAGAATGATGAAAAAATAATACAAATGCAAAATATTTAATTATGTGCTTTTGAATAAAACCCTGCTGAGGATGTACAGGCATTGTTTCAAATCCCCAAACACTGGAGATATAAGGGAGTGCAACCCTCGTTAACCCCTTTGAGCCATGAAGTAGGAGTTTATTTTCTATACCAAAGAAAAAACCCTCACATTTAACCCAGGGGCAGGGTAGCGTTCAATTAATCTGATCGAGCATTCAAAATTCATCAGGAGTATGCATCTAAGGATACGATAATGGTTATCCTTCAAAAGGTTGAGGAAAGTGAATACCACAATGGTAACCCCTCATCAAACAAAGAATGAGGCAGTCACAATCACCTCCCGCAAATCAAAAATTCAGGATCACACGACTTGTTCAAAAAAAAAAAGAAGAAAGAAAGAAAGCCCGCTAAGTCAACAACTTGAAAACAAGTGACTTAGGCAAAAATTAGGGCATCCCGCTGGACTCCAAAATAAAATTCAAAAGAATTTGTCCAGGCAAAAGTTAGGGAAACAAAAAAAAGCAAAGCAAAAGCGAAAAACAAGGATTAAAAGAACAAAGTCGTGTGATCAGACACCAAATCGGAAGGTAACGTGACTGCCATGTCCAAGAAGACTCCATTAATCCCTCAATCATTTCAAACTCTTTTTGAAGGATGAACGCTCGTATCAGGTTAAGTTGAACTTAGGACTGGAGAACATCACGAAGAATGGGTGGGTTAGGTTAGACTTTGAGCCTTAAATCCTTTCTTTTTAAAACCGTGAACCAGGCCACGTTACAACCCTTAAAAGACCTAATTGAAGCAGGGTTTATTTCAAAAGCAATTTATGTAAAACTGACTCCTAGATGTGTGCTTACCATTCATGTTGGTATCGATATGACAAATAATTCAAACACTGAATGTCACAACTTTGTTTTAATAACTTTGATTTCGAAGCTAGCATAAGCATTGCATTTAGATTGTCATCTTCAAAACAAATATCTTTTACTTGTGAATAAACACTTGACATCAAGGAAGATCAAACAATGAACAACTGCAGAAAAAGTTGATCGATTCCATGAGCCATTCACTTCAAAGGCTGATTACTCCAAAGGGCGAGTTGTGTGAAGACTCTGTCAAACTGAGGCATCCATTCACCATTGGTCAATCTGGGGCAATCAAGTCGAGGAATCTCTCTTGAGTTCAACCAATCTGGGGCAGATACGTCGAGATTTGACAAATCTCTCCAAGGATCCTTTGGGGCAAATTCCCTCGTAGTTCACGAAGCTTGGGGCACAATCTTCTGAGTTTTATTGCCTTCTCCCTGATCATAGGAGTTTATTTCTCCTGAAAGTTTTGTCTCTCCCCAAGCACTGGAGTTTATTTCTCATGGGAGGACGTTCCGCTTCCCCAACCTGGGTTCCTTATCTGAATTCCTCATCCTCAACATGGTGAATTGAGGGATTCTCCTCAAACTCACCATCCCCAAGCAGTTCAAGATGTAGGGAAAGTCAGATGAAGTTACTTCCTCCTCAACAAAGCTACATTTCAACCCTCAGTGCAGTTTCCAATGATCTTTTGCACTACAGGGTTTCCAACACCGATTCATATTGACATCTCAAGACAACAAGCAACGGACCCCAATGATCCTGCTTCTCTATCTCACCAAGGCCTTTATTTGGCACTCTGCATATAGTTTTCATTGCATATAACATTGCATCCTCAAAAGCATAGCATATCCGTCAAAGCGGATCATTACGCCATAGAAAAATTCAAACATGCAAAGCATAAGCCAGATAATACAAATCCGCACTCAATCAAGACGATGGTACTTCCCCACATAAAGTGTTGTCCTTACAAACTCCAATTGATATCTGCTACTACATCACAAATCTCCTCAAACCATGGTGCCAATACCTGGTAATCACCTTTCAAAACCCAGTTCCTGTCCTGATAATCATTCTTCAAAGCCCAATTCCCGCCTTGGCAAACTTTTTCAAAGCCCAGTTCTCGCCCTGGCAAACTTTTTCAAAGTCCAGTTCTCGCCCTGGCAAACTTTTTCAAAGTCCAGTTCTCGCCCTGGCAAACTTTTTCAAAGTCCAGTTCTCGCCCTGGCAAACTTTTTCAAAGTCCAGTTCCTGCCCTGGCAAACTTTTTCAAAGTCCAGTTCTCGCCCTGGCAAACTTTTTCAAAGTCCAGTTCCTGCCCTGGCAAACTTTTTCAAAGTCCAGTTCCCGCCCTAGCAAACTTTTTCAAAGTCCAGTTCTCGCCCTGGCAAACTTTTTCAAAGTCCAGTTCTCGCCCTGGCAAACCTTTTCAAAGTCCAGTTCTCGCCCTGGCAAACTTTTTCAAAGTCTAGTTCTCGCCCTGGCAAATCATTTCCATCATTTTCAGTCCTCGTCTGATATCTTATGGTGAAGTCAGTTCTCGCCTGACAATCACCATTCATCCATAATTTCTTACCGTAAAACCAATTCCCATCCCCAACAAGTCATTATTCTCTTTCCCCATTCGACCATAGCATCCATAAATCATTCCACCTAAAAACAAAAATTCTCTCTCCCCAGCAGATATCAAAACAAAACAAAACAAAAATAAAGATAACACTTACACCATCCTCTCTTCAGGACAAATTTCTGGTACTTTGATATTTAATCTTCTTCTACCTTCGATGTTCGAAAGGCTAGCGCCAATCTCACCTTCAGGTTTAAGACGATTAAATAGGGGCAGCTGTCATACCCCAAATTTGTCCTACCCTTTCAATATTAACTGGCTCAGGCTTTGCATTCATGTACATACCTACATTAGGTCATTTAATACTTCATGCGTCACTAACCGATAATTTGAGACATGGGATCAGAGGCCTTCTAGTGAATTAGGGTTTTATTGGGTTGAGGCTCCTACTTCAGATAAACTTGTTTCAACTGGTCATTCTGTGCGCACTGGATTATGGAATCAGGGTTTCGATTCATGGATATTGTGGATTTCCTCTTCATCAAACTTCAAAGTTTTTCTTCATCCATATACCACAAGTTCAACGATTAAGGGTTTTATTTCCCTATTTTCGTGGTGATTCAAAGGATGCTGCGCATTTGTGGAACTACAAGTCATTGACATTGGGTTCATGCAAGAATTTGGATCAAAGTCACTCTTGAGGCTTTTGGGATTAAAGGTATGAATGGAGAATGCATTAGGAGTTTGAATATGAAGCATGTGGGGGAAAGTTACGTTTCAGATGTAAGGGAATTCAAACGCACTCATTCATTCAAAAAACATTTGAACATGGTTAAGAAGAGGTCCTTCAAGCTACAATCAAAGCCTCCTTTCAAGAACTCCAAGATTAAAAAGGAGGAAAATAAATTTCAAAGTTCAAATTGGAAGAAAGTTATTACAAAAGGAGCAAATCTCATTACAAAGTCAATTACATTGCACTTCCGTATATTTTCCATTTCATTACACCCTATCCAAAGTCATTACAAAAAAGAATTACACAAAATATACATTTCCTATGTGCTGACTTTCTTTGTGCCGTTGACTTTTAAGGTCAACCGTTGACTAAAACTTTGACCAGACCCCTGGACCTATCTCTCTTCAGTTCGGCAGACCATTTCCTCACCTCGCTCTTCATATAACTCCCATGATGCTGAGTGATTTCATTTGTCACTTATCCTTGCCTTGGCTTAAGTTGGTATGAACCTGCACAAATAACTTAATTTAACATCAAGTATACACACACACACTTCCAGCTCTATCATAACAGTAACAAATTCAACCATGCTTTTAAATCAATTCAAGGGAGGAGAATAAGCACACAGTCCAGTACATTCCACTAATAGCCCCACCATTCCCCAAATTCAAACCATAAGCTAACATTCATACCAACCTCATCAAAACATAAAACTAACAGCTTCTCCATATCCATACCTGAATATGCTGCAGTGTCAAACGAATTCAAAGCATTTGAATGAGTCGACCTCACTTGTAGTATTCAGCCTCAACAAATCCTGCATACACATTAAACCAAATTCAGTCAAAACTCAAACCAAAACCATACAATTCAACCTACATTCCATTGTAAAATTACCTACTGCATTCAATTCAAAACCATTCCACAAACCAACAGCATTATTCATCACTGTGCAGTTTGTTCGAAATCAGTAGCGCCTACCGAAATTCACTTACCAAACATCCCTGCAGCAGAAAAGAAATATTGAGAAAGTCATTTACAAATTCACTAACATTTTCCAAACAGAATTCAATAACAGATCCTCACCCTCTAATGTGTAACTAACTCAGCAAATCCAATGGTTCTTATCCTTCTTCCTGTAACTAACAAACACACTTATAACTAATTCCCTAACAGTTTATAACCACCCTAACCAATAGATAACAGAAACAGTTACGCATCCTAACTACTATATAACTAACATCTAACAGAAAACTCAGGGGGAGAACTAACCTGAAAAATTCTATAAAGCAGAACTCGGTTTTCACACTTCAACCTCTCCACCATTTCTTCATTCATCTCCTCCATAATCATTCTTCACAACTCTCTTCATTCTTCTCCCACCTTCATCTTCATCTTCGTTCAACCTTCTCCATCTCCTTCAATTCTCAGAATAAAAATCGCCTTCATCAATCTTCATTCTTCATCCTCTTCAAGCTTCAGCTTCAATCTTCATCATCGCCAATATCATCTCAAACTCTTCAACACTCATCTTCCATCATCAACCTGTAGAAGAACAAGTAAGAAGATCAGAAGAGAAGAAAAAGAATTCTCGGAACGGGAAACAAAAGAGAGAATCGGAAAAGAACTCACCATAACCGTTTCTCGGAGCTCCAATAATCAACATTGAGTCTTCAGCCTCGCATCACCGTTCTCAGCAATCTCAATCTTCAGTCCATCACGCCTTCAATCGGCATCGGATTATTCATCGCAACAACACTCTATCTTACATCATCATCGATCGATATTCAATCTTCAGTGCCGTCACCGATTCGTCCATTCTCAGACCCCACTGCAGCAATCATCATGAGCACAATCGCACCATGAACGCAGTCTTGTTGCCGTAATACCGTTGGAGCACCGTCTGAGATTGGCGAGAGGACGTTTGAGGTTGAGAACGAGATGAGAGAAGGAGATTTCGGACGAAAGAATCCATGTCGTTCGAAGTATCGCTGAGTGAACCTCGCCGGGGAAGGGTTTCCGATCGCCGCCGATTCGTTGTGAGAAGAAGAGAGGTGCGTTCAGATTCAGAATAAGTTCAAACGGTACACAATACTAACCCTAATCCCAATCTAATTCCTTTTTTATTTATTTTATATTTTATATTTTTATTTGTTTTTGAATAATAATAAAAAATCTGATAAACAAATATGTTACTATAGACCTTGGGCCATGTACACGAAATTGCTGTATCTACCCCTCTTTGGCCCATGCAGCACGCCATTTTTGGCCAAAACCTGAACAACAAAAAACGTTTTGGGCCTCGGTACCAGGCCTACGCATGTACTCTTCACACCCCCATTTTCAACTTTAAACCTCCCTGATCACACATTTTTCCTATTAGAATTTAGGATTTTTGACATAGTTTTGTTCTATTTTTTTTTAGATGATAAAAAACGCATAGAATCAATATTAGATATTAGTTCATTCCACAATAATTTTCTTACTTTTAGTTGACAAAACATGATGAAACCTTTAATATTTGTTAGATTTTTAGGTGATCTTTGACATAGAAAAGCTTATAAAAAAATAGTAGATTTTCTTAGGTTAATTTTGACATTTAAAGTTCTTTTATAAAAACCCATAAAAATAGTAGTTTGTATAGGTTAATTGTTGACATAAAAAAGTCATAAAAAAGTTGTAGTTTTTAATTTCACTTTGTACTAATGCTTGAATTGTTTTTGTAACCATTTCCATGCGAGTTTTTGTATAATTGTTGTGTGACTTTGTTGCTTAGATTTTGGCCTTATTTTTGGCCTACCTTGTTAATACCACTTGTATGCTTCTTTAGGATCCATCCCATGTTCACATTAGGATTTAGACTTGTATAGACAACTTAGACTAGAATTTATATATAGTTCCCTATTGCATTCTTTTTCTTTTTCAACTCTTTAAAACATTAATAAACGGAAGATGCGAATCACATTAAGCAAGTGATAGAGAAATGAGTGGGATTCATTCCCTAATCTATTTCTCAATCACTTAGTGGCATAGAAACGAGTGGGATTCATTCCCTAATCTGTTTCTCGGTCACTACTTAATGGGAGAGAAACGAGTGGGATTCATTCCCTAATCTGTTTCTCAAACATTAATTAATGGGAGAGAAATGAGTGAGATTCATTCTCTAATCTGTTTCTCAAACATTACATAATGGGATGGAAGTGAGTGGGATTCATTCCCTAATCTGCTTCTCGATCATTATACATTTTTATGTGATTCGACTCGCAGGCAAATTCCCCTTTAAAAAAATACACAACCAAAAACATTTAAAACATCTAACAATGGTTCAGACTAAAGCAAAGTAGAGAAAGTGGTGAGTGGCCCGGTATTGGGTACTGTTCATCACTCATCTACCCTAAAAGACACAAACCAAGCATTTCTTTTTCTTTTGCCTCGTTGGCACCTAAGGGCAATGTCATTTCCGTTCGTACGCATCGTAGGTCTGTCCCCTTATGCAAGAACGTGAACGTTGACTCCGCCCAATTAAAAAACACAAAAACAAACAGAAAATCTTTAGCCGAGCTACGGTAACTCTGATTCCTGAAAAGGATACGTAGGCAGCGGGGTAGGGCCCGTGCGAGTACAATTCTTTCTTTTCCCTACATTTTGCATTCATTTAGCATTTAGACATAGACATAGTTTTACACCCTTTAGATAGAAACAAACATAGGTGGATACCATCGAGTACGATGGGCGTGAGGGGTGCTAATACCTTCCCCTTGCGTAACCGACTCCCGTACCTTGATTCTCTGGTCGCAAGACCCTTGTCCTTCCTTTGTTAGGTTTCCTGATATTCCTTTCCCTTATGGGATAAATATATTGGTGGCGACTCTGTTCATTTTTCGCGGTAGCGACAACAGGGTACGTTACAGCCAGATATGTCTAGAACAGAGAGGTAACATTGCTTATACTTATTACTTTTTTCTCCTCAGTAAAAATTTATTATTCTAACTTTGCTTGTTAATAACAGTGTTTTCTTTGGAAATTTTTAGGATAGGGCTTCCCAGAAGTTCTACAACCACGGACGGAAGATTTTATCTCTGCAGCAGCCTGCAGAGCCGTGTGAAATTCCGGTATGACAGAACCTGGATGTCATATATGATGTCGTGACATCTAGTCTGTTATAAAAGTTGCAATGGTAAAATAGGATCATCTTCAATTTTGGTTCAACACTGGAATGCTTAATAGATCATAAGAATTCTGGAACCATTTATGCATAATGATAACACAAATATCACATGCAGGTTTTGATCTGGGGTGGTTCAATAAACGCACGGACTTAAGAAGTAATCTCGGATGTCGTATTCGATGTTATGACATCCATTACGTGACAGATTAATAAATCAGTGCAAAAAGTAAATAACACAATGAATTGTTTACCCTGTTTGGATTCACAATCCTACTTTGGGGGCTACCAAGCCAGGGATAAGTCCACTAAATAGAATCAATTCATAGACCCTCAGCAAACAACAAGTTTGCGATCTAATTGAAGGATAGAAAAACACTTAGAAATGGGGGTTTGAATAAGTGTGACTTTAAAAACTCTTAAGATAAAAACAATGAACACAGTTATTTTTATCCTGGTTCGTTGTTAACGAAACTACTCCAGTCCACCCCCTTAGAGTGATTTACCTCAACTGAGGATTTAATCGACTAATCAATCTGATTACAATGGTTATCCACTTAGAAAACCTCTAAGTCTTCTAGAGTATACTGATCACAACTTGATCACTCTAGGAAATCAACACTTAGATAACCTCTAAGTCTTCTAGAGTTTACTGATCAACCGATCACTCTAAGAACCTTTTACAATCAATGTAAAATAAATGTTTACAAGAGTATTGTTTTGCTTCTAAACAATTTATAATCACAACAGTGATATTTCTCTTAAGTTCTAAGCTTAACAATCACTAAATATTACAAGCGTTTGTGAGGTTGAAGATGAAGTTCGTGAGCTTTGAAATTTACAGTGTTTTGGTATAATGCGCAAGTGTTGTTATGAGCTTCACATCGGAACTTCTATATATAGGCGTTTGAGATGATGACCGTTGGGAGCATTTAATGTGTTACATGAATAGTACAGCGCTGCATTTAATGTTTCACACTTTTGTCAACTATCTCGAGCCATGCTTTTGTTGCTTTTATTGACTTTGCCTTTTGTAGCTTCTAACGTTCCTTTTGTCAGTCTTAGTAGCCTGTCATCTTGTACTTGCTTCTGAACTCAGATTTGTAAATACAATGTTTGAATTATCATAGTCAAACAGCTTGTTGCAGAGCATCTTCTTGTCTTCTAACTTTGAAGAGCTTGAGCGTGATACCGTTCAGAACTTCAATGCTTCTGCTTCTGACTTCATGTTCTTCTGATGCTTTATAGACCTTGTTCTGATTCTGCTTGACCATCTTCTGATGTTTTGCCAGAGCATGTTCTGATGCAGCCATCCAGAACCTTTGAGCCATAGCTTCTTAAGCGCTGATTTGTGCATACTCTTTATATATTTCCTGAAATGGAAAATGCAAATGATTAGAGTACCACATTGTCTTATACAAAATTCATATATAATGTTATCATTAAAAAAATAATATTGATCAGAACAAATTTTGTTCTAACAATCTCCCCCTTTTTAATGATGACAAAAACATTTATAATTGATATGAATTTGCAATCAGAATAACAGATGACAAAAGACAATTACACAGATCTAGCATAAGCATATAATCAAAGTGTGTGAATATGTCTCCCCCTGAGATTAACAATCTCCCCCTGAAATAAATACTAGAATATTTTATAAATAAAAGACTTCCCTGAGTATTTTCTATTTCAGTCGAGACTTTCACTAGCATGGAACTTTAGAACATTTAGAGCTCCTGCTTCTTGCTTCCATAGGACAGCTTCAGAGCTATGAATTTCTCTTTGTAATAAAATGAATCAGAGCATATGGGATATATCAGAACATCTTTGAAATAATCAGAGCGTTGTTGAAAGTATCGGAGCTTTATATGAAAGTATCTGAGGCTTTCTTCTTGCTTCTGATCTTGAAGCTTTATAGCACTCAGCTTGCTTCAAAACTTTCAGAACATGCTTCTTTATATATTTGCTTCTCATGTTAAGCTTTTTCAGAATATCTTCAATCCTGCAAAAACTATCAAAAACATAGAACTTGCAAATAATGTTAGGAATGTTGAGACTTAATCCTAGCAACTGATATAATAAACCAAATCAATTATCATGTTTCTCCCCCTTTTTGTCATTACATCAAAAGGCATTAAAAGATTCAGACGAAAAAGACATAGAGTGAAGAAGATAATATTTCATTGATTAACAAAATATCAAAAGATACAAGAAAATGGGAAACAGATGCAAGTCAAACACATGCAAGAAACAAGAAACCAACTAAGACCAAGACAGACTACGATGGGCCAAGCCTATTAGCTAACATGGCCAGAAGGGTTTTAATCTCAGTAGAGTTCTGATTCTAAGTCTTCATGAAGGATCTGAATTCTTTATGCGTATTCTCATGTTTGTCTAGACGAGTAGCCAAGTCAGCTTGATTTTGTTGAAGAGCCTTCATAGTGTTCATCAACACAGAGGTAGAAGGTCCAGCAGAAGAAGCATCAAAGCTATTAGCCACGACACGAGAATGCTCAGCATTTGCATTGACCATGAGAACATCATCTTGATTTTCCTCAGCAGGAAGTTTCTCAGCAGGATGCTTCTCAGCATCTTGATTCTCAACAGCAGCTTCTGACACAGAAGCATCTTCAGCATAAACAGGAGCAGGGATATCAGCATCTGGATTTTCAAGAGTCAGAAAAATGTCAGCCAAGTTCCGTGGAGGTGTTGGAGCAGCCAGTTCTGATGGATATTTAACTTCTGGATATACCATACTTGGTGCTTTATCAGAGGGATTCTCCCTAAGCCAGTTGAATATATACTGAAAATCTCCTGTCAGAACGTTGTACTGAGGCTTCCATACAACCATAGCAAGTGGATACACTTCTTCAAGCTCATCAACAGGTTCTTCTCCTCAAGGGATTTCCAGCATCTGATAGGAAAGAAGTAGTTGTCTTCGAAATCCCTCAGAAATCCCATAGGACCAGGAGCTTCTGCTTCAACAGCTTTATGAAGCTTCAGAAGATCAGAGTTGAGCTCTCTTCTGAAAGTCCTAAAGAGGCTCCTTGTTGCCACATAATTCGTCCTGGCATTATGTGCAACCTTCAAGGCTTCTCAGCCTGTCTGTACCTTAAGCTTTAAGAATTCAAAACTAACACCAACATAAAGTTCAAGGTTGAGGTTTTGAATTTGGTGGTAGAGGAATTTGGGTTCAGAATAAAATAGGGTTTGAGAAGAGAGAGAAAAGGTTGCAGAAAATGCATAAACAAAAGGAATGAATGCGTGAAAAGAGAAAATGAAATGATGAGGGCAGTTTAAATAGACACGGATTTGAAAACAAATGCAATTAAATTCTGAGAATGAACAGTTACAGAATGCAGAGAATCAAATGCATTTAATGAAAAGTGACATTAGGTGGGATAATGTGATATTTGAAATGATTTGCACAGTTACCTAGGGTGGCGTCTCATCAACTGCACGCATGCTTGTCCAAATAGAGTGAACACGTGTTCATCATCTAGAGTAGATGGTGAGCTGTTTTGCTTTAAAAGAGATTCTGAATCAACTTAGACATATGAAATGTTAGCAAGAACAGAATCAGAATATCTAATTGATCAACATTTTTAGAACTTCTTATAAGAAAATAAATGATCATTTCAAATCTAATTCATACGTCAGATCTTCTCATCTTTTCATTCTGGGCATAAATCCATACTGATGTTCTTTAGAATTAACTTAAACCTATCTTCAGCAAGGGGTTTTGTAAAGATATCAGCCTATTGATGGCCTGTATCCACAAAGTTTAAATATATAACACCCTTTTGAACATAGTCCCTAATGAAATGATGTTTAATCTCATATGTTTAGCTTTGGAATGAAGAATTGGATTCTTAGATAAACAAATAGCAGAAGTATTATCACAGAAGATAGGAATGTTACTCTCATATATCTGATATTCTTCTAGCTGACTCTTCATCCAAAGCATTTGTGTACTACATCCAGCAGCAATAACATATTCTGCTTATGTTGTAGAGAGGGCAATAGCAGCTTGCTTTTTGTTGTACCAGGAGATCAGATGACTTCCAAGAAATTGATAACTTCCAGAAGTACTTTTCCTTGCAACTCTATCTTTAGCGTAATCAGCATCACAATATCCTACTAAGTTGTATTCTTCAGATCTTCAGTAGACTAAACCAACATTAGTAGTACCTTTCAGATACCTCAGAATTCTCTTAACAGCAGTTAAGTGAGATTCTCTAGGATCTGATTGGAATCTTGCACACAGACAAATACTGAATAAAATGTCAGGTCTAGAAGCAGTAAGATATAAAAAAGATCCAATCATACCTCTGTAGAGCTTCTGATATACCTTCTTACTTACCTTATCCTTACCTAATATACACGTTGGATGCATAGGAGTCTTTGCTTATTTGCTTTTTGAAAGATTAAACTTCTTCAGAAGTTCTTTCACATACTTTGTCTGATGAACATAAGTTCCTTCAGAAGTTTGATTGATCTAGATCCCAAGGAAATACTTGAGTTCTCCCATCATGCTCATTTCAAACTCAGCTTGCATAGACTTAGCAAACTCCTTTCCAAGTGTAGCATTAGATGTTCCAAATATAATATCATCAACATATATTTGACAAATTAAAATATTCTTTTTAAAGGTTTTACATAAGAGAGTTATGTCCACTTTTTCTCTAGTGAAACCATTATCCAGAAGGAAAGAACTTAATCTTTCATACCAAGCTCTAGGAGCTTGCTTCAATCCGTATAATGACTTCTTTAGTTTAAAAACATGTTATGGAGACTTAGAGTCTTCAAAACTAGTAGGTTGATGGGCATAGACTTCTTCATCTATATAACCATTTAAAAAGGCACTCTTAACATCCATCTGATATAGAGTGATGTTGTTCTGAGTGGAAAAAGAAATTAAAAAGCGAATAGATTCTAACCTGGCCACTGGTGCAAAGGTTTCTGTATAGTCAATACCTTCTTGCTGACTATAGCCCTGAGCAACCAGTCTGACTTTGTTTCTTACAACTTCTCGTTTTTCGCTTAGTTTGTTTTTGAAGACCTACTTAGTACCAATTGTTGCACCCCAAAATTTGCCCATCTAATTTCACTTCTATTTGACTTAAGCATTGCATTCATCTGGATACACTCATTAGGTCATCCAATACTCATGCATCACCAATCAATAAATCAGGTAGAGGATCAGAATCTTGTGGACTTGAAAGTCTTTATTGCGTCAGGATTTTTTATCTGTATTCAAGGGCTATTCAAGATGTCCACCTCACTCAAGTTGATTTAAGATTGAATCAAGGGTTTCATTGAAGAGGCAGATTAATTGAGAATTTGTTCATTGAAATTCAACTGAGTTTGAGTTCAAAGATAATCAAAGTGAATTAAAGTTCTTAGGGGATTTGTGTGATTAATATTTGATTAAGGGGTTTATTAAATATTGCAATGTGGAGAAATACTTGAGAATTTAAATAGAGGCATATTGGAGGAAAAATACTTCAAGTTGATATGTAAAGTCAACCCGTGGAGTTAAAGGTCAACATACATTCATGAAAAGGTTATGCAAGCTACATTCAAATGCATTTAAATGTTGATGTCAAATACATGTAATATCCTTGAAATGAAGTTGTAGTTGAATTTACAAGAGGAGCGCTACAATTGACTTTTAATCCTAGTCTTATGGTACACTACTAAGGTCTTTCACCAAGTTTCAAGACCATTCCTCTTCACCATTTCCCAAGAAAAGCTACTGGTGTTTCATAACTTTAATCCAAATGTGAACCATCTTCCTAACATTAGCCACCGGTTTAACTTTCTAATTAACACACTTTAAAACCCAATTTCAATTATCATTACATACACGAGAAAGTTCATACAAAAATCTTTACAAAGTCAATTGGGATTTCCTAAAGTCCTGTCCAGATCTTCAAAACTGCCTTCATCATAATTCCATCTTCATCATCATGCCTTCACGATCATCTTGTCTCCATGTAGACTACACTGCCTGTAACACCCTTCTAAACCCCGCGACAATTTTAATAATTAATCAGAGTAAAAACATATGCACAAGGGTGCCACAATTATTTAAAATAAATAAATCAACTAAGGTCAAAGTCATGCTTCATTAGGAAACGGTTCACCAAAACATAATCATGTTTATCACAGCGAAATACTAAACATCCTCAAATACAACAAAAAGGAATCATATCTCAACATCAAATAAAATGGATAATTTCATAAAAACTTCTATAACTATCGTTCCCCAGTGTTACAGATCAGAGCATGACCGACACGACCCAACATAAACGGATAAACTCTATGAGTCATCCTCACCAAGCACTAATGCCGCTACTCCTCAATCTGAAAATGACAACATGTAAGGGTGAGTCTCATTCTCAATTAGTAAATATTATGCAATTCATAAGCAACAAGCATCATAATATACCGTTCACCCAATTATACATATTCAGATTCACATCCATTATTAATTCACATAATAATAGATCACATCACATACTACAGAAATCCATACAATCTTATTACGACCAAATGTATATGACACAACTGACACTATGCATGTGGTACCAATAAACCGTGGAATCAATCCACCTAACCGATCTACGCCTCATCGAGATACGGCCCACCGACACAATTTCCACACAATGGGAAATATGTCCACCAACGATCCAAACCTCACCGGGATCCAACATCAATGCATATGAACGAATGAAACACATATAACATACTTAAAACACACTAAATCACGATGAGCAACTCATCTCAACACCACATCACCGAATAAGTATGTACATGTTTTCAACATCATTCAAATAATCATGCATCCATCACAATCATAATAACAAATCATACCAATTCATCATCACATCAAACACATTGTCACACCTATTTCATATGCACACAATGTTCAATTCTCATCAAGTAATTAAATCGAGTTTTTAAAGAAATAAAGTCGGCTAATGCCAATATTCGTCATTCATCATATAAAACATTTAATTACTTGCACAACGCCCAAAACGGCACTAAGAAATGATACACGGATCAAAAGATACATTATTTTGAAGTTTGGAAAAATTCACACACAGCAAGGTTCGCTCAGCGGAGCAAGGCAGAAGCGGAACCCTTCAGACCCCCGCTTAGCGGACCTCAAGCGACGTCAAACAGAAGCAACCCATGTTGTGACCTCCGCTCAGCGGACCCCCCTCCGCTCAGCGGACCTGCGATTTCAACAAACCCCAAGTCTGCGACAGACCCTGCGATTTCACTCCCCTTTCACCCAAAAACGATTCCAGACATCACATACAGGCATACAATCATCATATATTCAATTACACACCACAAAACATCATCCAAACTCATTATTAACCAACTATTTCACACAATTATCATCAATTCAATCCAATTAGAATACCCTAACGTAACAATCCCAATATCTAATTGAACCAAACCATACATCAATCTACCCATCACCTAAGACCACATAAGAGATACTAAAAGGAAGAGTCCCCCCTTACCTCGATGAATCTCTTGAATGCTCTCCTCCCGGTTTCACGTTCTTGCCTCTTTCTCTTCTCTTGCTCTTTTCACGTGTTCTTCCTTTTCTCCCCAAATGGTTCCCTTTTCTTATTTTATGAAAAATAAAATAAAATAGATTAACCACAACTTAGTAAAAGGCCTAACTAGTTAGCACCCCCCCTTTTACTATCACCACACAATAAGCCCAATATCTCATATTCCATCATTTTCCAATTAAATCCAATTTAAAATTCCAAAATTCCAATTATTTAATTTAAATCCAAATTAAATTAATAAACTGAAATTATGGGTGTTACAACTCTCCCCCACTAAAAGAGTTTTCGTCCTCGAAAACATACCTTAGACGAAAAGTTCCGGGTATGAGTCCTTCATCTGGCTCTCTAACTCCCATGTAACATTTCCACCGGCTGGTCCTCCCCAAACCACCTTCACCGTTGCTATATCCTTACCTCGCAACTGCTTCACTTTACGATCTTCAATCCTCATAGGTAACGTCTCTACAGTCAGATTATCTCGCACCTGTATATCATCTACCTGAATCTCATGAGACGGATCCGCAATGTATTTCCTCAACTGGGATACATGGAACACATCATGCAAATTAGCGAGTGCAGGCGGTAAAGCAATCTGATAAGCAACCTTCCCAATCTTCTTAGTAATCTGAAATGGACCAATGAAACGCGGAGTTAACTTCTTCGACTTAAAGGCTCTTCCAATACCAGTCATCAGAGTAACTCGCATGAATACATGATCTCCTTCCTTAAATTCAATATCCTTCCTTCTTTTTTCATGGTAACTCTTCTGACGACTCTGAGAAGCTCTCATCTTTTCCTGAATCATCTTGATCTTTTCCGTAGTTTGTTGCACAATCTCCGGTCCAACCACCGTATTTTCTCCAGATTCGTACCAACACAAAGGCGTTCTACATCTCCTACCATACAATGCTTCAAACGGAGCCATACCAATACTCGAATGATAACTATTGTTGTAGGTAAACTCAACCAAAGGTAAATAACTATCCCAAGCACCACCTTTCTCTAATACACAAGCTCGTAGCAAATCTTCTAACGATTGAATCGTCCTCTCCGTCTGACCATCTGTCTGCGGGTGATAAGCAGAACTCAACCTCAACTTAGTACCTAAGGCTTCCTGCAATCCTGTCCAGAACTTAGAAGTAAATCTCGGATCTCTATCCGACACAATACTAGCCGGAACACCATGCAAACTCACTATCTTCTCAACATACAACTGAGCCAACTTCTCCATCGGATAATCCATTCTCATTGGAATAAAGTGAGCAGATTCCGTCACATAGAAATTCCATCCCACTTCCAATCCGGAACAAACAACGGTTCCATCAATCCAGACGGTTTCTGATGCTCAATTTTCGACTTCTGACAAATTAAGCAAGCATAAACAAACTCAGCAATTTCCTTCTTCATTCCAGGCCACCAAAATAATTTCTTCAAATCATGATACATCTTGGTAGCACCAGGATGAATGCTCAATCCACTCCGGTGTCCCTCTTCCAGAATACTCTTTCTGATATCAGCAACATCGGGTACACACACTCGGTCTCCAAACCTTATGACACCATTCTCATCAACTCGGAATTCACCTCTTCGACCTTGGTTAATCAATGTCAACTTATCTACCAAGCCAACGTCATATTTCTGTCCGTTTCTAATTTCTTCAAGGATACTATTAGTCAACTTCAACATTCCCAACTTAACACTATTGGAAGTACTTTCGCATACCAAACTCAAATCTCGGAATTGTTCAATTAAATCCAATTCTCGCACCATTAGCATAAACATATGCAATGACTTCCAGCTCAATGCATCAGCAACAACATTTGCTTTACCAGGATGGTAATTCAACCCGAAATCATAATCTTTCAGAAATTCTAACCATCTTCTCTGCCTCATATTAAGCTCTTTCTGATCGAAGAGATACTTCAGACTCTTATGATCGCTGAATACCTCAAATCGAGAACCATAGAGATAATGTCTCCACAGCTTCAGTACAAACACAACAGCCGCCAATTCCAAATCATGAGTTGGATAATTCTTTTCATGGATTTTCAACTGTCTTGAAGAATAGGCCACTACCTGCTTATCTTGCATCAAAACACCACCTAAACCCTTCAGTGAAGCATCACAGTACACATTAAAAGACTTCGCTGGATTAGGCAAAATTAAGATCGGAGCACTTGTCAATCTTTTCTTCAATTCTTGGAAACCTTTTTCACATTCTGAATCCCATACAAATACTTGTCCTTTTCTTGTTAACTTAGTCATTGGTAATGCCAACTTCGAAAATCCTTCAATGAACTTTCTATAGTAACCTGCCAGACCAAGAAAACTACGAATCTCTGAAGCATTCTTCGGCGTCTCCCACTGAGATACTGCTTCTACCTTTATAGGATCCACTGCGATACCGTTCTTCGAAATTACATGGCCAAGAAAACTTACTTCCTTCAACCAGAATTCACATTTAGACAATTTCGCATACAACTTCTTCTCTTTCAATAACTCCAATACCACTCTTAGATGCTCTGCATGTTCTTCATCACTCTTCGAGTAAATTAGAATGTCTTCAATGAACACTACCACGAACTTGTCAAGATACGGGTGAAATATCTTGTTCATATACTCCATGAAAACACCAGGTGCATTAGTAACACCAAATGGCATAACAGAATATTCATAATGTCCATACCTCGTTCGGAATGCCGTCTTCTGAATATCTTCCGCCTTCACACGAATTTGATGATATCCAGACCTCAAATCAACCTTGCTAAATACACAAGCTCCAATCAACTGGTCCATCAAATCATCAATCCTCGACAAAGGATATCGATTCTTGATTGTCACTTTGTTCAGTTGTCTATAATCAACACACAGCCTCATTGAACATACTTTCTTCTTAACCAACAGTACCGGCGCACCCCACGGTGACACACTAGGACGAATAAACTTCTTTTCCAACAATTCTTCTAACTATTTCTTCAGTTCAGCTAATTCCGATGCCGACATGCGATACGGTGCCATCGACACAGGACTAGTTCCAGAAATCAATTCTATAGCAAACTCCACTTCTCTTTCAGGTGGCAGCTCACTAACATCTTCGGGAAACACTTTTGGATACTCATTCACTACCCGTAGCTCACCAGTGTTATCGCCCCCTTTTACTTCCATTGAAGAGCACAACATAAATACCACCGCTCCATCATTGACGGCCAAATTCATCTGTTTGACTGACATAGTCAAATCTTCAACACTAACCTCTTTAGGAAAGATAACCGTCTTCGTAAAACAATTGATATGAACTCGATTAAATTGCAACCAGTTCATTCCCAATATGACGTTAAGTCCTTCAAGAGGAAGGCACACTAAGTCCATTCCAAACTTCCTACCAAATATGTCAACAGGACAGTTCAAACAAGCAGAAGAAGTAGTTATTGAACCCGACGCAGGAGTGTCAATAACCATACTTCCATGAATAACAGATATTTCTAATCCCAATCGTTTAGCACAATCCAATGAAATGAACGAATGAGTCGCTCCAGTATCTATAATAGCAACTAAAGGTGTGTCATGGATAAAACACGTACCTTTAATCAGACGATCTTCCGGAGTAGTCTCTGACCCAGACAAAGCAAAGACTTTTCCACCAACCTGATCCTTCTTCGGTTTAGTGCAATGTGGACTGATGTGACCCTCTTCGCCGCAATTATAGCAAGTCACAATCTTCATCCTACAATCTGAAGCAATATGACCCGCCTTACCACACTTGAAACATTTCTTCTCTCCACTCTTGCACTCATTCCTTCTATGCCCAGTCTCACCACAGTTTTAGCACCTAATGGGAGCACCAGAATCTCCCCCACTAGGCCTCTTCCAATCTCCAGCTCTAGGATTTCCTCTACCATATGGCTTACCTCTATCCATAGGTTTCTTACCTTTCTTGTCAACCAACTCGCGAGAGTGAGATGACTTCAGCTTAAGGTTATCCTCTTCAAAGATCCTACTACAGTCCACTAAATCGACAAATCGCCGAATTCTCTGGTACCTGATCCCTTGCTTGATCTCATCACGAAGACCATTCTCAAACTTGATGCACTTTGAGAATTCACTCGCCTCGTCATTGTTGTAGTGAACGTAGTACTTCGCCAACTCGACAAATTTCGAAGCATACTCTGGTACCGTCATATTACCCTGAGTCAGCTCCAAAAATTCAATCTCTTTCCTGCCTCGAACGTCTTCAGGAAAATACCTCCTCAGAAACTCTCTCTTGAACACAGCCCAGGAAACAGCTACACCATCAGCATCCAATTCAGCCCTGGTAGCCATCCACCAGTCATCAGCTTCTTCGGACAACATATGAGTACCGTACCTCACTTTCAGGTTCTCAGCACAATCGATGACTCTGAAAATCCTCTCGATCTCCTTAAGCCATTTCTGAGCACCTTCCGGATCATGTGTGCCCTTGAACAACGGAGGATTGTTCCGCTGAAAACTGTTCAGCTGCCTGTCAGCACCAATACCAACTCCATTGACATTCCCTCCCAGTACACCAGCAATCATGCCCAGAGCCTCAGCAATTGCATCGTCGTTTCTTCCTCCTCTTCCAGCCATTGTACTGCTCGATATAAAACAATATTCATTAGAACAAGATGTATCGATAGTGTCAACCTTACACTATTCGCATACGAGGGATTAACTGACACTAAGACTCTGACTCAAACGACCGACTATGCTCTGATACCACTATTGTAACACTCTTCTAAACCCCGCGGCAATTTTAATAATTAATCAGAGTAAAAACATATGCACAAGGGTGCCACAATTATTTAAAATAAATAAATCAACTAAGGTCAAAGTCATGCTTCATTAGGAAACGATTCACCAAAACATAATCATGTTTATCACAGCGGAATACTAAACATCCTCAAATACAACCAAAAGGAATCATATCTCAACATCAAATAAAATGGATAATTTCATAAAAACTTCTATAACTATCGTTCCCCAGTGTTACAGATCATAGCATGACCGACACGACCCAACATAAACGGATAAACTCTATGAGTCATCCTCACCAAGCACTAATGCCGCTACTCCTCAATCTGAAAATGACAACATGTAAGGGTGAGTCTCATTCTCAATTAGTAAATATTATGCAATTCATAAGAAACAAGCATCATAATATACCGTTCACCCAATTATACATATTCAGATTCACATCCATTATTAATTCACACAATAATAGATCACATCACATACTACAGAAATCCATACAATCATATTATGACAAAATGCATATGACACAACTGACACTATGCATGTGGTACCAATAAACCGTGGAATCAATCCACCTAACCGATCTACGCCTCATCGAGATACGGCCCACCGACACAACTTCCACACAATGGGAAATATGTCCACCAACGATCCAAACCTCACCGGGATCCAACATCAATGCATATGAATGAATGAAACACATATAACATACTTAAAACA
This sequence comes from Vicia villosa, assembly GCF_029867415.1. Taxonomy (NCBI): domain Eukaryota; kingdom Viridiplantae; phylum Streptophyta; class Magnoliopsida; order Fabales; family Fabaceae; genus Vicia; species Vicia villosa. The sequence goes on along the minus strand of NC_081180.1, from coordinate 132,891,133 downwards.
CACTAAATCACGATGAGCAACTCATCTCAACACCACATCACCGAATAAGTATGTACATGTTTTCAACATCATTCAAATAGTCATGCATCCATCACAATCATAATAACAAATCATACCAATTCATCATCACATCAAACACATTGTCACACCTATTTCATATGCACACAATGTTCAATTCTCATCAAGTAATTAAATTGAGTTTTTAAAGAAATAAAGTCGGCTAATGCCAATATTCATCATTCATCATATAAAACATTTAATTACTTGCACAACTCCCAAAACGACACTAAGAAATGATACACGGATCAAAAGATACATTATTTTGAAGTTTGGAAAAATTCACACACAGCAAGGTTCGCTCAGCGGAGCAAGGCAGAAGCGGAACCCTTCAGACCCCCGCTTAGAGGACCTCAAGCGACGTCAAACAGAAGCAACCCATGTTGTGACCTCCGCTCAGCGGACCCTCCTCCGCTCAGCGGACCTGCGATTTCAGCAAACCCCAAGTCTGCGACAGACCTTGCGATTTCACTCCCCTTTCACCCAAAAACGATTCTAGACATCACATACAGGCATACAATCATCATATATTCAATTACACACCACAAAACATCATCCAAACTCATTATTAACCAACTATTTCACACAATTATCATCAATTCAATCCAATTAGAATACCCTAACCTAACAATCCCAATATCTAATTGAACCAAACCATACATCAATCTACTCATCACCTAAGACCACATAAGAGATACTAAAAGGAAGAGTCCCCCCTTACCTCGATGAATCTCTTGAATGCTCTCCTTCCGGTTTCACGTTCTTGCCTCTTTCTCTTCTCTTGCTCTTTTCATGTGTTCTTCCTTTTCTCCCCAAATGGTTCCCTTTTCTTATTTTATGAAAAATAAAATAAAATAGATTAACCACAACTTAGTAAAAGGCCTAACTAGTTAGCACCCCCTTTTACTATCACCACACCATAAGCCCAATATCTCATATTCCATCATTTTCCAATTAAATCCAATTTAAAATTCCAAAATTCCAATTATTTAATTTAAATCCAAATTAAATTAATAAACTGAAATTATGGGTGTTACACTGCCAAGCCATGTTTCCCTTCCATTTCAAACTTGTTGCCAAGCGAACCTACATTATCACAATACAAAATTAGTTCCATATCAGTTCAACATACACATAATTCAGAACCACAACCAAACCTACATAGCCCTGCAATTCATCCTTCAACAAACAACAAAGATAAAAGAGAACCAGAAACTAAATTATATATGTTTTCCACACCATACAGAACCAAAACTACTTAAACTCATTCTACAAAAAGTTCATAGCAGATATAAATGCCCTGACAATTTTCTAACTAGTTGTTTCCTACTCTATTCATTAATTTTAACCAACAAACAATCTTCACTCGAACTCCCAATTCCTAACTGTCATACCTCTTAACAGAACCCACACTAACAATTTCCTATCCTTGTAACTAACCTATAACCACCTAACTACCAAAACAGAATTATCTAACAAACTTTAACAGAACATAACAGTTATAACTGACTTTACACTTGATTCAATCCTCACCATTCATCGCATAACAAACTCTCTCAATCCAAGGGCTCCAATCATTCAAGCTCTAACTAAATCCAATTCCCTCTCCTCTATATAACAGAACTTCCCCCCAATTCAAAAGCTCTCCGCCATTTTTGTACACACACGCCATAACCACTCTCATCAACCTTCTCCACCATTCATCTTCACATTCATCTTCTCCATCATCTTCACAACCTTCCCAACGATCTTCACCTCTCTCACTCAACACTTCACAGATTCATCTTCACCACTCTATCACGATTCACTGCAAGTTCTTCCCTCTCGATTCACTAACCCTCACAAAAAGCTCTCTTGACAACCCTTTTGAATCTTCACATCGAAGATACATTGAGGTAGAGCTATGCCTCATCTTTCTACAACCTTCACCTCCTACCCACGAAGAACGCAACGATAATAACAGAAGAATCACGCACAAGGCGGAAAGAAGAAGAAGAAAAATTCACGAAGAGAAGAAGCAAAAGGACTCAAGAACTCACCGGGGAAAGATTGTTCAATTGGCTTCGTGTTTATTTCGCATTCAATCAGAAGTTATTATCTCCCCTCTGGTTATCCGATTCACCACCTCAGAGCTCCAATCAGGTTAGATTCACACTTGCTTTCCGTCGTTCATGTACGCGATGTATCCACTTGCCACCTATGAGTTGCGATTCTTCCATTATAGTCTGAATCCATGGATTGTCTGGACCTAGGGTTTCTTGTTAAGTCAGATTAGAGGTGACATAGGATCACGGCGGCATTCAGATGCTCGCCGGAGAAGAGGACGCTAGGCCGCCGTTTGTGCGTCGTTGCTAGTCTGAGAGATGAGAGACGAAAGAGAGCGTAAGAGCTCTGAGATTGAAGAAGAATTTGGAACGACACATTTAACCCTATTTTCCTCATTTCTTCTTTTTTTTAATTAATTTCAGGATTAATCTCACTTAGTTGATATATTAATTAGTCTTAGTTGAGTTAATCGATATAATTGGATATTAACATAAGGTTTAAAGTCTTGATTAAGTGCTAATTAAAAAATTATCCAAATTTCTGATTATCATTGGGCCATTCATACAGTACAGCGTTGGGCCACGAAAATGGCTGTTAACCTCACCCCCCATTGGCCCATGCTATCCATTTTTTTGACAAGCAAAATCTGTAAACAAAACGCCCCTTTGGGCCTTCCTGTTTGGGCTCAGCGCCAATTGCTGGCTACACCCCTCTGAGCCCATAATTTTTCTGGCAAAAACTGTAACAAAAACCCTTTGGACTGGGCCCTGCGCCCTGTTACTGATTCCACCCATCAATCGAGTTTGCACCCCCTGTTCCTATTTTCTCAATTACTTTTATTTAGATTCTATTAGTTTCTTTTACCATTTATTTTAGGTATTAAAATACTAATCTTCACTATCATTTTTAGACTTCAATACTAATTTTTTACATATAAAAAATAATCACAAAAATACTAGTTTAGGCTAATTCTCTTTTGGTTAATTAGAATTCAATTTCCTTCATAAAAACCATAAAAAATAAATAGTATCTTTTAATTCATTTTCGCACTATATTTTGAATAATTTGTTTTCATGTTTTGTGCTATATTTTCAAGTCATTCTTTTAGTCAATTTTGTACTATTTTTGTATCATGCTTACTTGTGATTTTTATTTGTAACTTCACTTGTATGTTCCCATAGATTTAGGACCTATAATCCATAATTTTTAGGCCTAGTCTTTTTCCCTTAAAAACCTATAATTTTAGGTAGAATCTTTAACTTGACATTTTAGGACTTAGAATCATCTTTTAGTTCATATTAGATTAGGTTCTTTTCCTTTTCCTTTTCAACTTTTAAAACACTTAAAAAAGGACAACGCGAATCATGCTAATACTCTTTTTTTTCAGTGGAAAAGAAATGATTGGGACGTAGGCCCCGATGTATGTTCTTTTCTACTTAGTGGGAGAAATGATTGAGGCGTAGGCCTCGATGTATGTTCTTACCCGCTAATTAGAGAAATGATTTAGGCGTAGGCTTTGATGTATTTCTCTAATTTCTAAACACTTAAACTTTTAAGGCATGATTCAAGTCACAAATTAATTCCCCTTAAAAGACATCCAACCAAAAACATCTCAAAATACTTAATAAAGGCTCAGACCTAAACAAAGTAAGGAAGTGATGCGAAGCCTTGTAGTGGGTTTTCGTCCATCATGGAATTACACCTAAAAAACACAAACCAATCATCTCTCTTCTCTCTTTTGCCTTCAGGGCATTCTTTCCCTTAATCGGACATGTTGCTTCCTTTCGATCGCGGACTGATAACGCATAAGACTCCACTCAACGAGCTGCTATCCTAACGCTAGATTGCGAATGTAACTCCGTCCACTAAAAAACACAAAAACAAACAAAAACTAAAGAGCCGAACTACGACGCTCTGATTCCTGAAAAGGATACGTAGGCATTAGGTCGCGGGGCCTAAGCGAGCACAATTATTTATAATCCTTTTTTCCCCATGTTTCTTCTTCTTTCATTTGCATGCATTCCCTTAGCATTAAGCTTTAGATTTATACACCCTTAGAATAGAACAAACATAAGTGGATCCTGTGGAGTACCACAGACGTGAGGGGTGCTAACACCTTCCCCTTGCGTAACCGACTTCTTACCCGATCTCTGGTCGCAAGACCTTCTCTTATCCTTTCTTTATTCCATGTTTTCTGATATTCCTTTCCCTCGATGGGATAAATATATTGGTGGCGACTCTGTTATCATTTCGCGAGCGTGCGACAGCTGGCGACTCTGCTAGGGAATCTAGCTTAGTCGATCCTAGTTTTTGTTTGTTTTCTTTTCTTTGGGTGTTTACTTATTGATTTATTGCTTTATTTGCTTTATTGTTTTATTGCTTTATTGCTTTATTGTCTTTATGCCTTGCATTTTATTTTCCTATACTATGGATTATTATTATGCTATTCTGTTGGGTTGGGATGTTATTGATTTGGGGTAAAAGGCCCAATACCCAGGCCAGAGTGTTACTTAGGACACTTAGGATCGAGTGGATCATGACGCCGGCGAGATGTCAGGTCTTGTCTAGTGCGAGCATGAGACCCACGCCCAGACCAGGTTCAAATGAGGTACAATCATTGGCGTGTAGGTGCACAGTGATAGTATTTCAGGAGAACTATAATGGCTGGTGACCCTTTTGACCTACCATATACTAGATCCTACCTGTGAGAGGGGTTGGGAAATTTTGTTTTGCAGGAAAACATGCCTCCATCCTACCTTAAGCCATTCAGACTATCTATCATAATCAATGTCGAACCTCTGAATCTGGAGGTTTGACCTTATGTGACTTTTGCAAAGGTTATCTATCAGAATCAACGTCGAACCTCTGAATCTAGAGGGTTTGACCATCTTTGACTTATGCACAAGCTATTTATCCAGAAAGCAACGTCGAACCTCTGACTCTAGAGGATTCGACCATATCTTATTGACCATGAGAAGTTGTTATCCAAGAGGCCTTGATCCTTGATCCTGATTTATGCTGCATTTGCATCATCATTAACATTTTTGCATTCATGCATGTGCATCCATGGTTACCAAGACTCTTACTCTCTTCCTCTCCATCAGATCCATCAAGACGATTCCTCCACACCAATATCTGACAAGAGCTCACAGAAGAAGAATTATGGAAAACTACAAACAAGATCAAGCTGCTATCAGAGGAGAGTTCAACCGATTGAAGACTCAAATGAGCTTGATCATGGAAGTTCTACAAACATTGTTGAGGAAGGAAAGCAATTCCACCCTGACTGGTACAACAGAGGTAGCCAATTATCCTTATCTCCCAAGTCTAACTTCAAGTCAAGGGCTATCTCACAACTATCCCCCACAATCTTGGGTGGTTCCACAACAACCTTTCATACCACGACAATCATTTGTCCTTTCTCAGAACTATCAGCAAAAACAAAGTCAGCGGAAGCAGAATAAGCCAAAGAGGATGTATGATCCTGTGCCAATGCCTTATAGTCAACTTCTCGCTCATTTGCTCAAGCTCAACCTGATAGAGTTTAGGGAAGCTAGACCTCCTCCTGATCCTATTCCTCAAGATTACAATCTTAATGTCAAATGTGAATTCCATTCTGGAGGATCTGGTCATTCAACTGAAGAGTGCAGAGTTCTGAAAGACAAGGTTCAAGATCTGATTGGTGCAAAAGCAATTGAGTTTGGACTAGTGACTCCCAATGTGATCAATCCCATGCCACCTCATAATGGAGCTTCCACCAGTGGACCATGAAGACTTTGTGTTTGTCAGAGAACATTTCATTTACATTTCATAAGGCCAAGCTTGCCATTGTATAGATTTCTTTAGTATTTTCAATTGTATTACTTTCGTTGTTATCAAGTACTTTTCATTGTAAGAAATTCATTGTGTTTGAATAAATAAAAATAATGCAATATACATGTTTTTCTCAAATCATTTCATCTTTGTCATTATGTTCATTGATGCTTCACTCATTTGTCTTAAGCAACTAAAAAAGGAGAATGATGAAAATAAAAAATACATGAACTACTAACTGTATGCTTTTGGAACAAGATCTTGCTGACGATGTACAGGCATTGTTTCAATTCCTAAACACTGGAGTTATAAGGGAGTGAAACCCTCGTCAACCCCTTTGAGCCTAAGGTGTAGTAGTTTCTTTTCAAACATACAAAACCCTCAATCTTAACTATTCAGTTAGTGCGACCGAGCGCTCAACTTCCAGGAATTCCATCAGAGGATCAATCATATCTCATATCTCACAACAAAGAAGAAGAGCACCCTCCAAAATGGAAGTCTCTCATTCACTGAGAAGAAGGCAGTCACAACCTTTTCATCAAGTCAATCACCAAAGCCATACAACTTGTTCCCGAACGAGACAAAAAAAAAGAACGAAAAGGAAGTTATGAATCATGATAAAAAAAGAAAGAAACAATAGCCCGCTAAGTCAAAAAGAAGGAAAAGCTTTGAAGCAAATGACTTAGGCAAAAATTAGGGCATATCCCGCTGGACAATGGAAACCGAAATCAAAAGAAACTTTTTGTCCAGGCAAAAGTTAGGGAAAGCAAAAGACAAGGCAAAAAAAAATCCTCCAAGGGACAAGTTGTTATGACCATCAACAAAAAGCACCAAAGGGTGGCTGCCACCTCTATCAAAGCTATAAAGGATCCTCATCCATCACAATCCTTCCTGAAAGGCGAACACTCGTGTCAAACTAGCTGAATGTAGGACTGGAGAACATCACGAAGAAGGGGTGGGTTAAGTAGAACTCGAGCCTTTATCCTTTGTTTCTTAAACCGTGAACTCGACCACGTTACAACCCTCAAAAGTCCTAATTGAAGCAGGGTTCGTTCCGAAAGCATACAAACTATAAAATCATGTCAAAACTGACTCCTAATGTTGCTTGTCACTTGTGTTAGTATCAGTACAACATTTTGGTAAATAAAACTTTTCTTTTGAGATTAACATGTGCATTGCATTCTCTTTATCTTTTTCAAAACAAAATTGTTTCTAACCTGAAAGTAAGTACTTGATACCAAGGAAAGTTCAACATTGAAATTCCATCGAGTAGTCTTACAAAGGCAAAGGTTGGTCACCTGCTGAGCAAATACCTGAACCATCCACTGAGCAAATACCTGAAGCACCCATCTGGTGGAATAGTTCATTTCAATCTGGGGCATTCATCCCATGATCAACACTGGGGCAGACCATTGCACATCTCCATGATTCAAGCATTATCAAAGTCCTACATCAAGAGATCCTAAAGGCTGGGGCAAGCTAGTAACAATTCATTTCTTCATCTTCAATCAAGTGTCAGATATCGAGATAGGTGTCGAGGACTCACACCTCACCTTCACAAGGGCTATCCTTCAAGCAACAACCTTCCTGCAAGGATTCCTCCATCCACTCCTTGCATCTTGGAGACAATCATTCCATTCATAATCATACATACGTCATGCATATCATTGCATTTTCATTATCATTTCTCCCGCATGATCCAATCATCAACAAATCAGGGGCATCCACCCCACCTTGATTCTCAAACAGAGTTTTAGAACTCCACCTAATCTATTCCACATCAAAGCAGAAACCCTAATCAATCAGTACACTGCATATAGAATTCATTGCATTGCATCTCCAGAAGTGCATAAAACAAATCAAGCATCACATATGAAGCATAAGCCAAGTTACTCATCAGATGAGGTCCCTACAAATCATTCAAATTAATAGTCCACTGGATCGCTCAGAGGTACCATTGTGGTGTCATCTCCCAATGTCAATCATGTTCATCTTTCTTCAACCCAGAGTTGATGTTTTTGTGTTCAACCCAGAGTTGACTTTCCTTTCATCTTTTAACCCCGAGTTAATTATATCTTCCCACTCAACCCAGAGTTGACGGTTATCCCTTTATCAACCCAGAGTTGACATTTCCTTTATTTCTTTCCCTCTCACCCAGAGTTGACGAATATATCTTATTGATTTTCCTTTCCCACTCAACCCAGAGTTGACGGTTATTCCTTGTTAAATTTCTTTTCCTACTCAACCCAGAGTTGACGGTCATCCTTTATCCTTTTCCCACTCAACCCAGAGTTGACGGTTACCTTTTATCTTTTCCCACTCAACCCGGAGTTGACGGTTATCATTTGTTCAATCCAGAATTGACTATCTCCCTTTCCCCACTCAACCCAGAGTTGACGGTTATCTTTTCTCCTTTCCCACTCAACCCAGAGTTGACGGTTATCTCTTGGCTTTCCCACTCAACCCAGAGTTGACGGTTATCTTGTTTCTTTTCCCACTCAACCCAGAGTTGACGGTTATCTTCTTTCATTCCCACTCAACCCAGAGTTGACGGTTATCCTCTGTCTTTTCCCACTCAACCCAGAGTTAACGGTTATCTTCTTTCGTTCCCACTCAACCCAGAGTTAACGGTTATGTTTTATCCTTTCCCACTCAACCCAGAGTTGACGATTATCTTTTCTCCTTTCATGCTCAACCCAGAGTTGACGGTCATCATTTGTTTCCTTCTCCCACTCAACCAAGAGTTGACGGTTATCATTTGTTCAATCCAGAATTGATTTCTTCTTTTCCACTCAACCCAGAGTTGACGGTTATCCCTTGTTCAATCCAGAATTGATTATCTTTCCCACTCAACCCATAGTTGATCTCCTTAATTTCTTTCTCAACCCAGAGTTGATGCCCATATCTTGTTCCACTAATACTGATTTCCCTTTCCATTCTCAACCCAGAGTTGATGTTTATCTCTTGTCCAACCCAGAGTTGACTTCCCTTTATTCTTCCACCCAGAGTTGACCTACTTTTCTTTTTCAACCCAGAGTTGATGTTTATTTCATTTCTAACCCAAAGTTAATTTGTTCAATCCAGAGTTGATATTCCTCAGTGGAGTTGACATCATTTTTTCCCAAGTGGATCCTATCTCTCATCAGGCAAATTTTCAGGTTCTCTTGATATTTAATCTTCTTCTACCTTGAATGATCGAAAGGCTAGAGCCAATCTCACCTTCAGGTTTAAGACGATTAAATAGGGGCAGCTGTTGCACCCCAAAATTTGCCCATCTAATTTCACTTCTATTTGACTTAAGCATTGCATTCATCTGGATACACTCATTAGGTCATCTAATACTCATGCATCACCAATCAATAAATCAGGTAGAGGATCAGGATCTTGTGGACTTGAAAGTCTTTATTGCGTCAGGATTTTTTATCTGTATTCAAGGGCTATTCAAGATGTCCACCTCACTCAAGTTGATTTAAGATTGAATCAAGGGTTTCATTGAAGAGGCAGATTAATTGAGAATTTGTTCATTGAAATTCAACTGAGTTTGAGTTCAAAGATAATCAAAGTGAATTAAAGTTCTTAGGGGATTTGTGTGATTAAGATTTGATTAAGGGGTTTATTCAATATTGCAATGTGGAGAAATACTTGAGAATTTAAATAGAGGCATATTGGAGGAAAAATACTTCAAGTTGATATGGAAAGTCAACCCGTGGAGTTAAAGGTCAACATACATTCATGAAAAGGTTATGCAAGCTACATTCAAATGCATTTAAATGTTGATGTCAAATACATGTAATATCCTTGAAATGAAGCTGTAGTTGAATTTACAAGAGGAGGGCTACAATTGACTCTTAATCCTAGTCTTATGGTACACTACTAAGGTCTTTCACCAAGTTTCATGACCATTCCTCTTCACCATTTCCCAAGAAAAGCTACTGGTGTTTCATAACTTTAATCCAAATGTGAACCATCTTCCTAACATTAGCCACCGGTTTAACTTTCTAATTAACCCACTTTAAAACCCAATTTCAATTATCATTACATACATGAGAAAGTTCATACAAAAATCTTTACAAAGTCAATTGGGATTTCCTAAAGTCCTGTCCAGATCTTCAAAATTGCCTTCATCATAATTCCATCTTCATCATCCTGCCTTCACGATCATCTTGTCTCCATGTAGACTACACTGCCAAGCCATGTTTCCCTTCCATTTCAAACTTGCTGCCAAGTGAACCTACATTATCACAATACAAAATGAGTTCCATATCAGTTCAACATACACATAATTCAGAACCACAACCAAACCTACATAGCCCTGCAATTCATCCTTCAACAAACAGCAAAGATAAAAGAGAACCAGAAACTAAATTATATATGTTTTCCACACCATACAAAACCAAAACTACTTAAACTCATTCTACAAAAAGTTCATAGCAGATATAAATGCCCTAACAATTTTCTAACTAGTTGTTTCCTACTCTATTCATTAATTTTAACCAACAAACAATCTTCACTCGAACTCCCAATTCCTAACTGTCATACCTCTTAACAGAACCCACACTAACAATTTCCTATCCTTGTAACTAACCTATAACCACCTAACTACCAAAACAGAATTATCTAACAAACTTTAACAGAACATAACAGTTATAACTGACTTTACACTTGATTCAATCCTCACCATTCATCGCATAACAAACTCTCTCAATCCAAGGGCTCCAATCATTCAAGCTCTAACTAAATCCAATTCCCTCTCCTCTATATAACAGAACTTCCCTCCAATTCAGAAGCTCTCCGCCATTTTTGTACACACGCGCCATAACCACTCTCATCAACCTTCTCCACCATTCATCTTCACATTCATCTTCTCCATCATCTTCACAACCTTCCCAACGATCTTCACCTCTCTCACTCAACACTTCACAGATTCATCTTCACCGCTCTATCACGATTCACTGCAAGTTCTTCCCTCTCGATTCACTAACCCTCACAAAAAGCTCTCTTGACAACCCTTTTGGATCTTCACATCGAAGATACATTGAGGTAGAGCTATGCCTCATCTTTATATAACCTTCACCTCCTACTCACGAAGAACGCAACGATAATAACAGAAGAATCACGCACAAGGCGGAAAGAAGAAGAAGAAAAATTCACGAAGAGAAGAAGCAAAAGGACTCAAGAACTCACCGGGGAAAGATTGTTCAATTGGCTTCGTGTTTATTTCGCAATCGGAAGTTATTATCTCCCCTCTGGTTTTCTGTTTCACCACCTCAGAGCTCCAATCAGGTTAGATTCGCACTTGCTTTTCGTCGTTCATGTACGCGATGTATCCACTTGCCACCTATGTGTTGCGATTCTTCCATTATAGTCTGAATCCATGGATTGTCTGGACCTAGGGTTTCTTGTTAAGTCAGATTAGAGGTGACATAGGATCACGGCGGCATTCAGATGCTCGCCGGAGAAGAGGACGCTAGGCCGCCGTTTGTGCGCCGTTGCTAGTCAGAGAGATTTGAGACGAAAGAGAGCGTAAGAGCTCTGAGATTGAAGAAGAATTTGGAACGACACATTTAACCCTATTTTCCTCATTTCTTCTTTTTTTTAATTAATTTCAGGATTAATCTCACTTAGTTGATATATTAATTAGTCTTAGTTGAGTTAATCGATATAATTGGATATTAACATAAGGTTTAAAGTCTTGATTAAGTGCTAACTAAAAAATTATCCAAATTTCTGATGATCATTGGGCCATTCATACAGTACAGCGTTGGGCCACGAAAATGGCTGTTAACCTCACCCCCCATTGGCCCATGCTATCCATTTTGTTGACAAGCAAAATCTGTAAACAAAACGCCCCTTTGGGCCTTCCTGTTTGGGCTCAGCGCCAATTGCTGGCTACACCCCTCTGAGCCCATAATTTTTCTGGCAAAAACTGTAACAAAAACCCTTTGGACTGGGCCCTGCGCCCTGTTACTGATTCCACCCATCAATCGAGTTTGCACCCCCCTGTTCCTATTTTCTCAATTACTTTTATTTAGATTCTATTAGTTTCTTTTACCATTTATTTTAGGTATTAAAATACTAATCTTCACTATCATTTTTAGACTTCAATACTAATTTTTGACATATAAAAAATAATCACAAAAATACTAGTTTAGGCTAATTCTCTTTTGGTTAATTAGAATTCAATTTCCTTCATAAAAACCATAAAAAATAAATAGTATCTTTTAATTCATTTTCGCACTATATTTTGAATAATTTGTTTTCATGTTTTGTGCTATATTTTCAAGTCATTCTTTTAGTCAATTTTGTACTATTTTTGTATCATGCTTACTTGTGATTTTTATTTGTAACTTCACTTGTATGTTCCCATAGATTTAGGACCTATAATCCATAATTTTTAGGCCTAGTCTTTTTCCCTTAAAAACCTATAATTTTAGGCAGAATCTTTAACTTGACATTTTAGGACTTAGAATCATCTTTTAGTTCATATTAGATTAGGTTCTTTTCCTTTTCCTTTTCAACTTTTAAAACACTTCAAAAAGGACAACGCGAATCATGCTAATACTCTTTTTTTTTAGTGGAAAAGAAATGATTGGGGCGTAGGCCCCGATGTATGTTCTTTTTTACTTAGTGGGAGAAATGATTGAGGCGTAGGCCTCGATGTATGTTCTTACCCGCTAATTAGAGAAATGATTGAGGCGTAAACATCTCAAAATACTTAATAAAGGCTCAGACCTAAACAAAGTAAGGAAGTGATGCGAAGCCTTGTAGTGGGTTTTCGTCCATCATGGAATTACACCTAAAAAACACAAACCAATCATCTCTCTTCTCTCTTTTGCCTTCAGGGCATTCTTTCCCTTAATCGGACATGTTGCTTCCTTTCGATCGCGGATTGGTAACGCATAAGACTCCACTAAACGAGCTGATATCCTAACGCTAGATTGCGAATGTAACTCCGTCCACTAAAAAACACAAAAACAAACAAAAACTAAAGAGCCGAACTACGGCGCTCTGATTCCTGAAAAGGATACGTAGGCATTAGGTCGCGGGGCCTAAGCGAGCACAATTATTTATAATCCTTATTTTCCCCATGTTTCTTCTTCTTTCATTTGCATGCATTCCCTTAGCATTAAGCTTTAGATTTAAACACCCTTAGAATAGAACAAACATAAGTGGATCCTGTGGAGTACCACAGACGTGAGGGGTGCTAACACCTTCCCCTTGCGTAACCGACTTCTTACCCGATCTCTGGTTGCAAGAACTTCTCTTATCCTTTCTTTATTCCAGGTTTTCTGATATTCCTTTCCCTCGATGGGATAAATATATTAGTGGCGACTCTGTTATCATTTCGCGAGCATGCGACACCAATGATGTTAAATCCTTTTGGTATAGGAACCAGATCCCAAACATCATTCCTTTTAAACTGATTTAGTTCTTCTTTCATGGCAATTATCCAGTCAGCATCCTCCAGAGCTTGATCAACAGAAGTTGGCTCGATTAGAGATACAAGACCAAATTGACATTCTGCAGTGTTCTTGAGGAATGATCTTGTTCTGATAGGATCATCTTTCTTTCCAAGGATAACATCTTCTGAGTAAACAGATTTTAGTCTAGAAGATCTTCTGATAGTTGGCTCTTCAAATTTTTTGAGATTCTCTAGTGAAGTAACAACTTGATCTTCTGAAACTTTGCTTATGGGTTCTTCAGGATTTGAGTTAGAGATTTCTATATCTGCAAAAATCTCAAACTGCTTTTGCTTTTCAAGATCAAGCTTATCATCAAATCTGATATTGATTGATTCTTCAACAACCAATGTTTCAGTATTGTATACTTTGTATCCTTTTGAGCGTTCAGAATATCCAAGAAGGAAACACTTCTGTGCCTTAGAATCAAACTTATGCAGATGATCTTTAGTGTTCAGAATATAGCATACACATTCTAATGGATGGAAATATGAAATGTTGGGCTTTCTGTTCTTCCACAATTCATAAGGAGTCTTATTGAGAATAGGTCTGATAGAGATTCTATTATGAATATAACATGCAGTGTTAATTGCTTTTGCCCAGAAATGCTTAGCCATATTGGTTTCACTGATCATGGTTCTGGCCATTTCTTGTAAAGTCCTATTCTTTCATTCTACAACCCCGTTTTGCTGTGGAGTTCTAGGACAAGAGAAATCATGGGCAATACCATTTTCTTTGAAATAAATCTCAAAGAATCCATTCTCAAATTCACCACCACGATCACTTCTAACCTTTATGATTTTACACTCTTTCTCAAATTGGATCTGAGTGCAGAAGTCAAAGAACACAGTATGTGACTCATCCTTGTGTTTCAAGAACTTTACCCATGTCCATCGGCTGTAGTCGTCTATAATGACTAATCCATATTTCTTCCCTCTGACAGATGTTGTTTTGACTGGGACAAACAGATCAATGTGCAGAAGTTCTAGCGGCCTAGAGGAAGAGACAACATTCTTAGACTTGAATGCAGGTTTTGAGAACTTCCCTTTCTGACATGCTTCGCAAAGAGCATCTGATTTATATTTCAGATTAGGGAGACCTTTGACCAGATTAAGTTTGTTAATCTGAGAAATCTTTCTCAAACTAGCATGACCTAACCTTTTGTGCCAGACCCATTGCTCTTCACTAACAAACATAAGGCAAGTAACCTTCTGATTCTTAAGATCTTGAAGATCAATCTTATAAATGTTGTTCTTTCTATTGCCTGTAAATAGGATTGAGCCATCATTCTGACTAATAGACTTACAAGACTTTTGATTAAAGATTATGTCATAACCATTGTCACTTAATTGACTTATGGACAATAAGTTATGAGCTAATTCATCTACTGGCAGAACATTAGTTATAGAGGGAGAGTTACCAGTACTTATGGTTTCAGAGCTAATGATCTTTCCCTTCTGATTCCCTCCAAACTTAACTTCTCCAGCGAATTTAAGCACCAGGTCTTGGAACATAGACTTTTTTCCCGTCATGTACCACGAGCACCCAGAGTCCAGGTACCATGACCTGTTTTCCTTTTTCTTTTTTGCTCCCAAGGATATCTGCAACAGGAATTATTTTTTCCTTAGGTACCCACATTTTCTTGGGTCCTTTTGGGTTAGTTCTCCTCAAGTTCTGATTGAACTTGGGTTTAGCATTATAATTAACAGGAGGAACAACATGATATTCTCTAATCTGAGTTGCATGATATTTTCTAGGTTGTGTCACATGCTTCTTAGTGTGTGTTATGTGGAAACTCTTAGCATGTGATGTGTGTCTAATATCATGGGAGTGGCCATACTTGAATTGATCATACAGAGGTTTGTATGAGATTTTCATCTCGTCAACAGATTCAAGTTTGTATGGGGTTTCACCCTCATATCATATGCCAACTCTCTTGTTTCCACTAACTGCATATATCATAGAGGCTAGCTGACTTCTGCCAATACCTCTAGATAAATTTTTTTTAAAACTCAAGTCATATTCCTTAAGAATATTGTTCAAGCTAGGAGTAGACTTTTGTAAACTAGAAGATGATTCAACATCTTTGGATATTTTTAAAACGTTTTCCTTAAGTTCAGAATTTTCTGCTTCAAATAGCTTCTTCAACCTTTTGTATTTGATACTAAGTTGAGCCTTGAGTTCCAGAAGTTCAGTTAGACTAGAAACTAACTCTTCTCTAGATAGTTCAGAAAATACCTCTTCAGAATCTGAGTCTGATGTAGATTCAGATTCATCAACGGTGGCCATCAATGCAATGTTAGCCTGCTCATCTTCAAAGTCTGATTCTTGGTCAGAAGAATCAGATTCATCCCAAGTAGCCATCAAGCTTTTCTTCTTTTAGAATTTCTTCTTGGGTCTTTCCTTCTGAAGCTTTGGACACTCGTTTTTGTAATGTCCTGGCTCTTTGCATTCAAAGCATGTCACCTTCTTCTTACCAGATCTTCTGTGTCCAGAAGATTCTCCTCTTTCAGGCCTTTTAGAACTTCTGAAGTTCTTGAACTTCCTTTGTTTGCTCTTCCAGAGTTGATTTACTCTCCTAGAGATCATGGACAATTCTTCTTCTTCTTCTTCTTCTTCTTATTCCGACTCTTCAGAATCTTTTTCTTCAGCCTGAAAAGTGTTAGTACATTTTTTATTTATTTGATTTTAACGCAATTGACTTACCTTTCTTCTGAGGGTCATTAGCATCCAACTCTATTTCATGACTCCTCAGCGCACTGATCAACTCTTCAAGAGAGACTTCATTCAGATTCTTAGCAATCTTGAATGCAGTCACCATTGGGCCCCATCTTCTGGGCAAGCTTCTAATGATCTTCTTGACGTGATCAGCCTTTGTGTATCCCTTGTCAAGTACTCTTAATCCAGCAGTCAGAGTCTGAAATCTTGAGAACATTGTTTCAATGTTTTCATCTTCCTCCATCTTGAAAGCTTCATACTTCTGGATTAAAGCAAGAGCTTTTGTCTCCTTGACTTGGGCGTTTCCTTCATGAGTCATCTTCAATGATTCATAGATATCATAGGCAGTTTCTCTGTTTGATATCTTCTCATATTCAGCATGAGAAATATCATTCAGCAGAACAGTCCTTGACTTGTGATGATTTTTGAAATGTTTCTTTTGATCATCACTCATTTCTTGCCTTGACATCTTTGCTCCACTAGCATTTATAGGATGTTTATAACCATCCACAAGTAGATCCCATAAGTCACCATCTAAACCAAGAAAGTAACTTTCGAGACTATCTTTCCAGTATTCAAAGTTTTCACCATCAAACACTGGTGGTCTAGTGTAGCCATTGTTTCCATTTCCATTGTTTTGTTCAGTAGGAACAAGTGTAGCTGTTGATGGATCACCCATATTGACTTAGTGTTTTTCTCCCTGAATCTTTTACTAACACGGTTAAGTGCTTGCACCTAGAACCGGTGCTCTGATGCCAATTAAAGGATAGAAAAACACTTAGAAATGAGGGTTTGAATAAGTGTGACTTTAAAAACTCTTAAGATAAAAACAATGAACATAATTATTTTTATCCTGGTTCGTTGTTAAAGAAACTACTCTAGTCTAGGGATGGCAATGGATACCCAAGGGTACGGATACTAGTCTTCCGCTACCCATCCTTTTAATAAAAATGATATCCATATCTGCCCCATACCCGTGTGGATATCTGCCGGGTGGGTATCCGTGATATTTTAAATATTCGCGGGTATTTATGGATACCCATGGATACTTTTTTTAATTGAAATTTACTAATTTTTTATATATTTAATAGAAAATTTATCTTTTTATTAATAGAAAAGTATGTGTTATATATTTAGTATATTAAATTCAAAAGCATCTTATAATGAATATTGATGTAGAATGTGAGAAAATGTTAAAAGAATATTTAAGTATACTAATTGATATTAAAAAGATATTCAAGTATATTAATTTTAAAAGGATATTTAAATAGTTTTAATCACTATTAACGGATATGGATACCCGCGGATATGGATACCATCAAATCTGTATCCGTACCCGTAAGTAAACGGGTAAATAAATATCCGTTTATAATACCCGTGGATACCCGTTAAGCTATCCAACCCGTGCCCATGACGGATTTTATCGTCGAATATCCGTGGGTATGGGTTTTTTTTCCATCCCTACTCTAGTCCACCCCCTTAGAGTGATTTACCTCAACTGAGGATTTAATCCATTAATCAATCTGATTACAATGGTTATCCACTTAGAAAACCTCTAAGTCTTCTAGAGTATATTGATCACAACTTGATCACTCTTGGAAATCAACACTTAGATAACCTCTAAGTCTTCTAGAGTTTACTGATCAACCGATCACTCTAGGAACCTTTTACAATCAATGTAAAATAAATTTTTACAAGAGTATTGTTTTGCTTCTAAACAAGTTATAATCACAACAATGATATTTCTCTTAAGTTCTAAGCTTAACAATCACTAACTATTACAAGCGTTTGTGAGGTTGAAGATGAAGTTCGTGAGCTTTGAAATTTACAGTGTTTTGGTATAATGCGCAAGTGTTGTTATGAGCTTCACATCGGAACTTCTATATATAGGCGTTTGAGATGATGACCGTTGGGAGCATTTAATGCGTTGCATGAATAGTACAGCGCTGCATTTAATGTTTCACACTATTGTCAACTATCTCAAGCCATGCTTTTGTTGCTTTTATTGACTTTGCCTTTTGTAGCTTCTAACGTTCATTTTGTCAGTCTTAGTAGTCTGTCATCTTGTACTTGCTTCTGAACTCAGATTTGTAAATACAACGTTTGAATTATCACAGTCAAACAGCTTGGTGCAGAGCATCTTCTTGTCTTCTAACTTTTAAGAGCTTGAGCGTGATACCATTCAGAACTTCAATGCTTCTGCTTCTGACTTCATGTTCTTCTGATGCTTTATAGACCATGTTCTGATTCTGCTTGACCATCTTCTGATGTCTTGCCAGAGCATGTTCTGATGCAGCCATCCAGAACCTTTGAGCCATAGCTTCTTAAGCGCTGATTTGTGCATACTCTTTATATATTTCCTGAAATGGAAAATGCAAAGGATTAGAGTACCACATTGTCTTATACAAAATTCATATATAATGTTATCATCAAAACAAAGAATATTGATTAGAACAAATCTTGTTCTAACACTAATCACTTAATAGTACCCGTGCTATACTTTTACCTAAGACTCACCTAGGTATGAGGCCCTCCTAAAATCCCTTCAATTACAGACGGTGATAACATTATCTAAGAGACTGAAGACACACTTCAAGACAAACAACTTGATCTTGCTTACAAGTTTTGATCAAGGAACAAATAACTCAACTCTTACCTACAGGTTTCGATTGAGAACAATACTTCTCTTACCTATAGGTTTTGAAAAGAACATGAAAGCCATCCCACAACTCGGGTGATCTGCCTTGACAAACCCTAATGATTACATCGTTTCAATACTAGGCTCGCTTATTAAACTAGGTTACAAAACTTCCTATTTATAACCTATTCCCAACTAGACTTGGGCCTTTAATCACAACCTTATTTGCTGTTACAAATCAGCAGAAAAATTCTGCTAAAAGAAAGGTCTTTAATCATAAGTTTCTTAAATTGTCTCTATAATTAGAGACTACATAATCTTCAATATTCTGACTTGATTCTCTTAACCTTTAAATCCGTGCCACATATGATTGCATAATAATCCATAGAATATTCTGCATCTGTTGATTACATATTGAATCTTCATATTTCCGCTTAGCAGGCGCGGTGTCATGAATTTCTGCATATGACATCTCATAAGACATGTTGTCTCAGAGCATGTCTCAACATTCCATAGAACATATTGTTGTTGTACCTGTCATATATATGCATGTTCTATACATCCTATTACATATTGCCGCTACTACATTTTAGCCAAACATAAATGCCAATCACATAATTCAAGGCATTAACAATCTTCCCCTTTGGCTTATTTTGGATAAAACTATTCATCTAAGAATTAAAACAATTACACATAATTAACAGCAATAGATAAACTAAACAGAAGACAGGTCTTTCACATCTTTGGCAGACTTCATAAATCTTTCAATCTACTCTGTACTTTTTGCTTGCCGCTTTACCGCTTCAACACTCTTCGAATGTAATCTGACCCCTCTTCATATATATATATATATATATATATATATATATATATATATATATATATATATATATATATATATATATATATATATATATATATATATATATATATATATATATATATATATATATATATATATATATATATATATATATATATCAAGTGAGAGTATTTTATAATGAGAAATGAGATAAATAAATATCAACCATTAAATTCATCAAGAGAGAGAACTTAATAGCCACATTAATGTATTAACATTCTCTCTCTTGATGAATCCAATGGTTGATATTTGTTCCTCTCATCTCTCATTATAAAATGGTCTCACTTGATATACAATATATATATATATATATATATATATATATATATATATATATATATATATATATATATATATATATATATATATATATATATATATATATATATATATATATATATATATATATATATATATAACACATTTAATATTTTTCAATCGATTAAATCCTTATATCTTGCAAAAACTAAAAAGAGAAAAAAATTTAAATAAAATGATAAATTATATGTGTATTTTCTCTCTTCATAATTGTAAAATTGATGTAATAGTGTTTTAACTATAGATTATACATTGTTTTATATGAAATTAAATTAAAAGAGTCATTCAGTTAATGGTATTTTCATTCAAATATATCATGTCAATTGTAAAATTCCATACTACAATTATTTGATCAATATTTCTTCATAAATTTAGATTTAGATAATATATATTACCCTCTATCATATAGACGAAATTTAGTTTACTCCTTTTAATTTTTTTTGGATTATCACTTGAAATCAGAAAATTCCATATCTTTTACCCACAAATTACCCCCGTAACATTATCTTTTTGATTTATCCTCCGGTTTTTACATGCATAGGGGGTACTCTAAAATTGCAGGGACTATTTCAAAAAAAAAAATTAAAGGGGGTGATCGCGAGGAATGAGAACAAGTGGGCCAGTAGCAACGATTTGATCTTCAGTGATGGTTGAGAAAAAAAAATGGGATTCTACCAGTACGGTGTTCATCGAAACAAACTTTCACTCTTGATATGGTACGATCATTTAATTATTACTAGTGTGATGTTCGTGCGTTCACACGGCTACCCGTCCTTTTCGGACATTATTTTGATTGAGAAAAATAAAAATTATTAGTAAAAAATTAAATTTTCACACATTATTCTTTATTATTGACTGATTTTGTATTTACACAGGTTGGCATATTGGAAGAGGTCGGTTATAATGTCTTCTGCGACAAAGCTATTTCCTTTTATGGTGTAGAAGCATTTTCTTATGCTTTACAGGAAGAATTTGTTGCTGATCGGTTATTTCAAAATTCAGAACATCTTGTAGACAAAATTTTACAGATAACCCATTTAATATTTACATCCTCAAAGGTATTGCGCCATTTATTATTTTAATCTGCCATAGTTTTTTGTGGCAGTCTATGCCTTTAGTGGGAGAGTTATGTTTCCCAGTTCACTAAATGCGTCTACATGCCTTGGTTGCACTTTGTTCATGTGTATATGCTCATAATAGTGTACCATGCTTTTCTATTGTCAATTATGAGTTTACATAAAGAGGGTTACTCCCACTAAGAACAAAATGATAGTTTTCATTCAAACACTAAATAGGGTCGGCCCTGGGTCAGGGCAAGTAGGCCCACAACCCAGGGCCTCATAAAAAATGGGAGCCTCATATTTATGGGGTTGGGTTTTAGAAAGAATAATAAACTATTTAAATATAAATATTATATCGCTAACTGAACACAAATGCAATTAAAGTGCAGCGGTTTTGTTGTGTTTTGTGAATGAGGAAGGTTGTGTGTTCGAGCTTGAAACAAGCAGATATGAATTTTTAATCAACTAGTACTTAGACCCGTGCGAGGCACGGGTTAAATATTTTCGAAGTAAATATTTTTAAAAAAAGCACTTATAATTTAGAAATTTTACTTATAGTAAGATTTTTATTGTAGAGATAAAATGTCATTGTTATTAATAGTATACTTAAAAAATTTAATTTAACTAATTTCTTTTTGTAAATTATAAAATAATTTCGACATTTCTAATTCATTAATAATTTGTGTAAGTTTTAAAAACAATTAACTCGTTAAATAAAAATACCACAAAACATTTATAAAATCATTTAGTTTATTCATAATTTAACCATATAATAATGACCCAACGTAAATCATATTATAATTTTAAATAAAATAATTAAAATATATTGATATAAATAATTTTGATATAAGTTGCATTTGCAATTTAAAATATAAGTTAATTATTTTGATCTTCTATAATATTATTTAATTGTTTAAAATAAATTTAGATAAAAACAATAAATACAAAAGTGTGATCACAATAAATACAAAAGTGTGATCACGGGTTAAAATTTATTTAAGTAAATAAAATATTTTAAAATTAATTATAATTTATAAAGAAAGTTATAATTACAAATAAATTAAGTAAATAAAATATTTTACATCCTAAAAAGAATAAATGAAAACAAAATTTTCACTATATATTGTCAGGAATTATTTACGATTCAAATTTTTATTTTTTTTAATCTTCATGCTTTTTACTCTTTGTCATTGTCATGGTTTTAGAGGTGTTTTAGTCTCTTGCCATTTATCAACCAAGCTTTTGTAAAACTATCAGTGAACAATGATTATCCAATGAGTCAATGGAAGATTGATTCCATTGAAGAGTATCTCAACTATATCATTTCTTCTTCTTTTTCTCATTTTCGCCAAGCCACACTTTCTCTAGCAAGTAGTTTAAATTTGACTTTGATAGAAAAATAAAATTCACATTCGTTGGTTAGAAAATATTTGTAAGCAATTCAACCATAAGTAGTTTAGCACCAAATTTGGTAGATATATTCACATAAATGATCAAAAAGCAAAGATTAAATACAAATTAATTAGAAAGCTAAAAGCATGTTACATGTTAATTTCATCTTAACATGCATTAGTAAATAGATAATATCTATTAATCAAGATCATACTCAAAGAACTGTTGAGTTCAAAAGTATACTTATCATCCAAGATAACTATTATTGGCAAACAATTTCATGCTTAGCGTTTTGAAGTCATTTTAAGTAAGAGACTATTACTATAAGTGTACAAAATTGAGAAAAAACTATAACAGCAAGAAATTTCTCACCCCTGTAGTGATAAAGTTATTTAATTTACATAAACCTAATAGAATATCATACTCATATACCAAGAAAAGACTGAAAGTGCAGTTAATTCTGTAATAACAAAACAAAAATCAAAATGCTTTCAACTAATTAACTATCATACATACAACATATAGTAAATTAACATGAGAAAATACTCCATCAGAATAGGTCATATCCCATGAGAAAGTATCCCATAAGATGCTTTATATAATATTCAACATCCATCAATACCACTATATATGTTGAATCACAAAATTCCTCAAAGATTTAAAAAGAAACATAAATTATTATTACATTGTGCATACATCAGTCGGTATAATGACTTCATTGGTTTCTTGTGCATTTTTCACCTTTTTAAAATACTATGGTGGATTTTCTGCAACAAACTTCTGTCCATACTTGCACCCACCAGACTACTATGTCTCAACATAGCTCAATATCGCACTTCAAATTCACAATCATGCACAATAGTGCTGCATTTGACAAAATATGGCTTGCATGTATGTTGGCAAAATGTAATATTTATGCAAAAATGTATGAAATCCTGTATAAGCAAAATAGCTCTGGTCAGTGCATACCAATAAACTGATTTTATATTCAGTAGTATGGAAACTCTGGTCACAAGCATAAACAGAAATAAGTATGGAGATGCATACATCTCCTTTAAATGATAAGGGGGCAAATACTGGCAACAGCTTCATCAGAAATCTAACAAAGAAAACTCCAAGTATTAAAAATTGAAACAATCATCAACAAACAAAATTATTGGACTTACAGAAAGACACTTTTGATAAATATAAATGACATCCACATGTGTAGTTTCTAAATCATCCCAAATCCTAATCCAAATTACAAATCAAAATATTAAGACAACAACACTACACAAAAGATTATAACAATTGAACAAATCAAGAATCTAAAAGCAGAATAAAATAAAACAAACTAATGAAACGTCTTTCATTAATGACCTTAGCTTTCTCGAGAATCTTATCGAGATTTTGTTCAACTTGAGCCTCCCATTTCGTGCTCCCACAGATCTACACACCATCACAACAATCAAACAAAAGAAAGAGAAATTGAATACGAAATTAGCGATAAATTGGAGAAGATAATCGCTATTATCATAAGATTCCAATCTTGAGGTGGGAAGATAATCGACCATGGATGGGTCGTTCAACTGGAGCTTCCTTCAATTTGGCGAATTTAGGAGGCTTTTTGTGGAGGAGAGAGGTTAGTTTGGAATCAGATGAGAACATATCTATGGGGATCAAAGTTTTTACCCGAGCCAGAACCTTAGTATCAACGGCGCTAAAGAGATTGTATCCGGCGGAGAGAGGGGACCTCTAGAAGGTATAACAACGTTGGAAACGGCGCGACTTACGTTAGCCTGATTTTATTCTTCTTCTTTCTTGATGACAAGAGAAAGAGAAAGGGAGTATTCTGGTAGTAGGAGTAGAGAAAGAAAAAGAAAAGAAAATGAAAAATGAGAGACAGAGAGGTAGAGGTAGGATTTTGAAATGAATAACCCTTTTTGAAATTATAAGAACGTTGGAAGACTAAATGAAAGTTGCTTTGGGGTCTGTTTTTTCAAAGAAAATGAACCAAATATCTTGAAAACCAAATATATATATTGATTAGCCGTGCTAAAAATTTAATTATTTGTGTAAACATATTAATGAAATAATTAATTAAATATAAAAATAAATATAAAGATAAATATAGTAATATTTCTATTAATAGTATTTTTAAAAATAGTAAAGACTCAAATATTTTGACAAATGGCAAACTTTTCAAAATACTCATTTTGCTTTATTATATTGTATGATTCAAGGGTCTCCTGTTAAACAAGAATGAGTGAGTAGTGTAGTGTTACTTTATAAACACGTTACAATTTTTATTATTAGTATTATTTTTAATATGAATATTATTTTTAAACAAGAATTAGTTTAGTTTATTGGAGTAAATTTTTAATGTCTTATAATTTTTTTAATTAGTTCGACTTTTTTCACACTATTATATAAATTCCAATAAAATTTTGAAATTTTATCGCATTGACTCAAAATTTTAAGTCTTATAATTTTAAATATATATATATATATATATATATATATATATATATATATATATATATATATATATATATATATATATATATATTTTTTTTTTTTATTAGTTTTTTTTTTTTTTTTGCCGAGCGTTTAAAATGTCAAGACCACCCTGCTTGTAAATAATGTACATTGAAAAAAATTGGAATTTCTATCCTAAACTTTCGGCAAAGTGGTTAGTTCTATTGGATGTGCAGCATTTACACGGGAAAGTGCGTGTCCATGTGTACTAGTGGTTGTAGAAGCAACTTGTCTTTTATCACTTCTGAAATTTAATTTATAAAAAATATTAAAAATGAACTCTACTTTGAGCTGGCGGTGCTAAACTAAAAAAAACTTTTTGTAACATTACTGTTAACATGTTGATAGTTCTATCTTTAATTAGAACTAAAAAAACTTTAAAATAATTTAACTTAGATGAAATTTTAAATTAAAAAAACTTTTTGGATGAGATAATTAGAAAATTTAAAATAATTTAAAATTTAAAACAATTCAAATTTATTCATTTTTAAATTATCTTGTTTGGATGGAGTATTAAGATAATTTATTGTCAGATTTTTAAGTTATTTTTTATAAAATTTAAATTTTTTGGACCAAATTAAAAAATGAAAAAGTATGGACTAATTTGCAATTTTTAAAAATTTGAATGACTCAAGTGTAAATTTTAAAAATCATTAAGGACCAATTTGCAATTTTTGGGGTCAATTTTATAATTTTGGAAAATATGAGAACCAATTTGTAAAATTTGAAGAAATAATAATAACAAATAACATGAGAAGAATTTCAAATTCTTTGGGTTTTTGGTGTCATTTCAAAATGATTAAATTTAACTTAAATGAAATACTACATAAATTTCTATCATTTTAACAATTCTTTATTTTTGTATCCAAACAATGAATTTTTGGTCAAATCATTTTAAATTCTCTCAAAAAATTACTTTCCCTCATTAAAATTCTCCATCCAAACACACTCTTAAGTGTGAGTGTGTTTGGATGAGGTAATTAGAAATTTTAAGGGAATTTAAAATTCAAAGCAATTTAAATGATTCAATTGAAATCTATTCATTTTAAATTATTTTGTTTGGATGGAGTATTAAGGTAATTTATTGTTAAATTTTTAGGGTCATTTTTTATAAAATATAAAAAATTTGGACCAAATTAAAAAATTGAAAAGTAGGGACCAAATTGTAATTTTTAAAAATCTGAAGGACCAAATTGTAAAATTTAAAAAATTATTAAGGACCAATTTACAATTTTTTAAAAAAATTAGGGTCAATTTTGTAATTTTGGAAAATATGAGGACCAATTTGCAAAATTTAAAAAAATAATAGTAACAAATACATTTTATGAAATATGAAGGAATTTCAAATTCTTTGGTTTTTGGTGTCATTTCAAAATGATTAAATTTAACTTAGATAAAATACTCCACAAATTTCCATCATTTTAACAATTCTTTATTTTTGTATCCAAACAATAAATTTTGTGCAAATTAGGAGTGTTCAAAAATATGGTTAAGTGAATTGTATAGAATTGAATTGCATTGCACTATTAAAAAACTGAATTGAATAAATGGTTAATGAATTTAACCATTTAATTTAAACAATTCAATTTCAGTTTAAAACTGGTTCTGAACTAGTTTCGTTTTATAAACTGGTTTGGAAAAATTTGTTTTTTCCTAAAACCAAAAATAATAATTTAGCACAATTTTTTTTTAAAAATATTTATTTTCATGAAAATTTAAAAAATGTAAAAATAATTTTTTCCTGGAAAATTAAAAAGAATTCCGAAAAAATATATTCACTATATGTAATATGAAAAACCGAGTGTTTTTCGAAAAAAATGAAAAATCAAAGTTTTCGGAAACACAAAAAATCGAGTTTTTCGTAAATACAAAATATCGAACTTTTTCGAAAAAAGAAAAATCAAACGAAAAAATTGAGTTTTTTTTCAAAAATATGAAAAAATCAAAATTTTCCAAAATACAAAAAATTAAGTTTTTTGAAAAAAATAAAAAATTGTTATATATATATATATATATATATATATATATATATATATATATATATATATATATATATATATATATATATATATATATATATATATATCATACAATATAATAAAGCAAAATGAGATTTTTGGCAATTTTGACAAATGTCACGATTATAGAGAGTTTACTATTTTTATTATTTCTACATTAGGAAATCTTACTATAATTGTTAATTTAATAATTCAATTTTAAAAAAAATTATTATATATTTACTTAGGTCTTATCATTCTTATTTATAATTAATAATTAATTATTAATTATCAGCCTATTTAATTTATAGATTTTTTATAATAATTATGGACCATTTATTTTCCCCAAATTTTTTTCACGTGAACTAACTCATTTTCACAATTCATCAGTTCCCATGCTTCCAATATGATAGACTTTTACGCTAAATCAATTCAGTTTTCCATTTCCAACAATTTTCATGCCTTTTGATATTTCTTTCACATATTAATCAAAATATTCATTTATTCAAATTCAAACAAGGCTTTTGAATTTTCCTCCTACATTAAAATACAAACTTTTTGAATTCTAACATATTCCTATATAAACCTCAGAGCCTTAATTCCATTTCAGAGCCATTTTTTTAATACGTATTGGTTTTTTTTGTGAAGTTCATAAACTTTTAAAGTTTTTGAACAACAGAGGTAAAGTTTGATTCTTCATTATTTATGTGTTTTAGAGATCTAAGCATGTTGAGTTTTTTCTGAAAATCCAGTAAATACAGGTTGTCTTTTCTCTCTGTTTCAAATCTGGCGAAGGGTTATGCTGTGGAATTCGTCGCCGCCCGAAGTTTGTGGTGGTTAGGTGGTTTCGCAATTGGATGAAATTGAAAAGGTTTGGGTTGGGTGTTTGGTTGGGCAATTGTTAGTAGATATTGATTTTCTGAATTATGTATAAAATATTTGACTTCGGTAAGGGTAAGGATATCAAAGGTTGTTGTTATAAGTATATGATGTTTCTTAAGTTCCACATCATTGGTTGCTTTTTTGATTTTTTCTGGAGATAACTTTTTGATTATTAAAATTTTTCAGATTTAAAAATGTTTGATTTTGTGTGTGTGAACCGTGAAGAAGCTGAGAGGAGATGACTGTTCGATTAATGGTGGGTTCCATAACATTACTGATAGCAATGTTCAGTTACTTTGAGACTTGAAGATGAAGAATGCTCATTTTTTTTTAATACATGTATTCCAATTAAAAAAAATAAAAACGAAATGTTATTTTATTTTTTAATACATGTATTTCATTAATGTATTTCATTATTACTATTATATTTAAAATCCACAATAATCCATCCTTAGCTTTATTGTCGTTACGATGTAGATATACCTCCATCTTATTACGTTTATCATTTTATCATTTTTTTTGTGTATCGTAACAATGGTAGAAAAAGTTATTTACTTTGTATTAAATTGAAATAGATCTTTTGTATCTTATCTTTTTACTTACTTTATTTCAATATTATCCCTTTGTTTATATTTGAAGTTTTTTTTTTCTTTTGACCATTACATAGAAATTTGGTTTAACTGACATATTTATTCTTTTAAACCTATAACCAAAGTATGAATTTAGAGCAATAATTAAATAATTTATTAAATTTAATATTATTTTGAGAATTTAAAATTTGTTTAACATAAAATTTAATTTGCATCAAAAATATATTTTATCTTATTAAAAAATAAATAAAATAATATATAATAATTTGTATCTATAAATTTTATTTATTTGTGATATTTTTTAATAAAGGATATATGTACTATATTAACTATAATTACAAACACAATCAAAGTGTAGCGAATTATATTAAAATATTAGTTTATCTAAAAAGTTTGTATTTTTTTAAATGAAATGCTAATATTTATTCTAAATTTTTTTTAAAATATTTGATTAATACATAAATTTATTACTATAAAATTTGATATTGTAGAATTTGGACAATTTATATCCTCTTACTATATTTAATAAAGGATCAATAAATTAATTTGATATATTTTATTATATTCAATTTTTTATCTTCTAATATCGTAAGAGTCATTTTTCATTTGTGTTAGTAAAATATTTTAGAGGCTAATGTAGTTTGACATTTTTGTTTTTGTTTTAGTGAATGAGATGATATAATTTTCTTACATAAACCATATATTATTATATATTATTATTGAATAGATTCATATTAAAAAGGGTTTTAGTTTATAACTAAAATATAACTTAATATTTATGGTATATTTAAATTTAATATTAGAAATATTTACATTGAAATTACACATAATTATATACCTATGCAAATTGTATTTATACTAAAAATTACTATAAATATTTATTTTAGACATGAGACAATTATGATGTATGAAAAACACAACTTTCTTATGAAAAACACAAATTTGTCATTCTTTTTGTTCAATTTATTTTATTATATATTAAATAAAAGATCTATTTTATACATTTTTTACGGGTCAATACTACTTAAAATAAACATGCCCTAGGGACTAGGACTACTTAATTTTTTATTATTTAATTTATTTTTTCTACTAAAATATATTATTTTTTGATTCAATTGAATGATACAGAAAATAGATCTTTTTAAATAATATGAGTAATCAATTCGTATGTATTATCTACTTAAAATAAACATGCCCTAGGGACTAGGACTACTTAATTTTTTATACTATATTTTTAATTATTATTTAATTGATTACTCATATTTAATTTAATTTTATGGGAGACATTTAAAACATTAATTAATTAATTCAATTATATAAAAGAGAATAAGTTACATATATGAAGAAGTTTACTATTGATACAATTATTATTATAAACTATAATAAGTTATAAATATTTTTATAAACGGGAAAAATCAATTGATGATACAATTATATAAGTTGCAAATATTTTTATAAACGGAAAAAGGCAACTATTGATACAATTATTTAACGAGTTAATTTTTTTTAAAATTTACACAAATTATTTATAAATTAGAAATGCCCAAATTATTTTATAATTTACAAAATAAATTAGTTAAGTAAACTTTTTTATGTATATTATTAATAACAATGACATTTTATCTATACAATAGTAATCTAACTATAAGCAAAATTTATAAATTATAAGTGTTTTTAAAATGAAAATTTTTAGTTAGAAAATATTTAACCCGTGCCTCGCACGGGTTTAAGTACTAGTATATATATATATATATATATATATATATATATATATATATATATATATATATATATATATATATATATATACCCACCGCTAACTTCATAGTTCATACACGCTGCAATTCAATTGAACGAAGTTTGACGGATCAAATTCAACAATTGTGTCTTGTATGTTGTGAATAAAATGATGAAATAGAGGTATAAATTCATGCTGTTTAATGTGGACTAAAGTTTAAAACTAATTACGCTCTTCTAGAAAAGCACTTTTTGAATTTTTGATTTAGTTTTTTATTTAAGATTTAATATTTTCTTTTACGGTTTATAAAAAAAATAAGGCTTAAATAGTGTTTTCGTCCCTATAAATTAGCGTGTTTTTGAATTTAGTATCTTTTTTTTTGGGTCCAAGTCCCCATATATCCATTTCGTATTCACTTTGGTCCCTAACGTCCAACTTCCGTTAAAAAAACGCCTATATGACAAATGACGTTAAAAAAACGCCTATATGGCAAACGGAAGTGACGTGGCATGCATGTTCTTCTTTTTTAAATATTTATTTATTCCACGTAAGTTGCATTTTGTTTTTTTTTCTTCTATTTTGGTCCCTATGTTAATTTTTCAAAAATGGCCAAAATGGGTTTTGAACCCATGACATTTACCTTAACAGCACCAAAGGCATCCCACCCAACCACTTCATTTATTTGAAATATATTTGCCATTCATTTGTATACATTATATAATGAGTTAATTTTTTTGAATTTTGGTTTAATTTTTTGTTTTGTTGTAATAAATAATAGTATACAATAATTAATAACTGCAAATATTTTACATAATATTTCATATTATTTTCACTATGCAATGTTTCAAATATTTAGTATTTACTAGTCTTCAATTTAATAAATTAATAAATAAAATATTTAATAAATTAAAATAAATAATTCAAATATTTAAGATTTTAGATATGATTAAGTATACTCCTAATAATATTTTAATAGTTGATAAATATTAACGCTAAATAATTTATTAATTATTTCAATATATTTAATTTGTAACAATAAATTAATATAGTTAAATAATAATTGATAATTAATAATTGATAAATAATAATTAACGATAAATAATTAATTTGTAACAATAAATTAATAGAGTTAAATAATAATTTAATATAATAAAATATAATTAAATAATAATTAACGCAAAATAATTAATTTGTAACAATAAATTAATATAGTTAAATAATAATAGCAAATGCATTAAATATATTATATAATAACATTTTAATTATTAAATAAAATATGTATTAAAATATTTAATATTTCAGACATTAATATTTATACCACATAGTTAAAAGATAAATATATTTCAAATATTTAATATTTTAAATATTTAGTTTATCAAACAATTAGTTTATTAAATATTTAGTTTATTAAACATTTAATTTATTAAACAATTTGTTTATTAAATATTTAAGTATTTCATATTTATTTGATATTAGTATTAAATAAATATATATTTGTTTTTATTAACCCTTTAACTATTTTTAATTATTTATTAAATTTTGAAGCATTAATCATTCAAATATTTCAATTATTTATTAAATACTGAAGCATTTATGTAATATACATGTTGTTGCATTTTAATAATAGAATTGAATGCATGAACTAGTGGTTGAAGAGTATTGTGTGAAGGTAAGGGGCATGGGTTCAAACCTTGTTGGGAGCAAAATTTCCAATTAAAATAGTGGCGACCACGTAAGAAATTAAAAAAACATTAAATTATCTCATTAAAATGCTACGTCCAAACACACTCTGTGTCTCTATATTTTAGGAAGCTATAATAGCATAGGATTTTGTGCAAAAAACGTACATATAAATCACATATGATAGAATTGATTAGCTATAATAATAAATATAGAGAATTTCTTTAAACACCTCCCTACCTTTTTGAAAATCCGCGGCAAAATTTTTAAAATGCCTCTATATTTCGGAAGTGCACTTCTGAAAACACAGAAAAAAATGTTTTCAGAGGTGTATTTCCGAAAACACCAAAAAAAATATGTTTCCGGAGATGCACAAAAATTAAATGAAAAATGATGAGGTGGCTTAGTGTTGCGATTTCATTGATTGGATTTGGGGACCCCAAAGTTTGTATTTCATTTTAACCCAATTTGATCATTTTTTTTCTTTTCATTTTTTTAATAAAAAAGAAGATTCAAGTTTTCTTATTCTGTACATGCTAATTTAAATTTAAGTTGTTTATATGGACGAGCCGGGTATTGGATTAGATCCTGCTACAAGGAAATGTCTATGGAATGTTATCAGGCTTGCGAAATAGGATTGTGCAATCATTCTGACCAGTATTCTAGCACTCTTTCATGGATTTATTAGCAACTTATTATGCTTTAGATATATTAGCCTGTTTTATATTCGATAAATCTTGGTGAATGTATTAAATCTGTTTTTCAAAGAGCTCAAGTTGAATGTAAGAGTTCTATTTCTAAACAAGTATATTTGCATAAGTGCTTCATTAGTTTTATTAATTAGAAGCAATGAGGTTCCAAGGCAACACTTTTCATATGTTGGAACATCTCTTCCGATTCTTCTTCTTTTAATGGTAAGAACTAACGCTGCTATTGGCAAGGGGCCCACTGTTGAGTGTTTTTGTTGAGATGAAATCAATCTGCTTTTATATTTGTAAATGAAAATAAAACTCCTTGTGGTGCTAATTAAAATAACCCACTGTTGATTGTAATTTGCATTTTATATCTACGATTACAGTTTATATTTGTAAATGAATTAGTTTTACATTGATATTTGATAACTAGATCTGCTTTTTATGTATTTTTGTGTGCAACAATACAATATGGAGTGAACATACTATGTAATAGGTAGAGCTCTGTGGCCTCTGTTCACCTCTCGCTGCTCCGTTCCAACTCAGGTATGCAATATATTTCTTCTAACGATGGCTATCCAATATCCTTAAGTTCATGGTGGTTAGTTTGGTTTGTATCAAATGCTAAAACCTAGATCTTGTGAATCATTTGAAGGATCTGAAATAACCTCTGTGTCACTTAGATCACTCATGAGAGATATTCATATTAGAAATAGCTAGCACATGAAGATCTTGCCGAGATTGATGAAGGTAAACTAGGCTCTTAGTTAAAAACATCAAGCACATAAAGATCTTGATTACAGTTTAGACGATGTTACTAATCAGGTTTTAGCTGATATATTTAAGATATTAATTCAAATGTTAATATTTTTGGTTTAACTAGAAAATACATAGCTTTGCCCAATAAAGAGACACCGATTGCTGGAGGTCCTTTTGTTCTTCCTCTTTCTCGGAAGCATAGCGTAAATATTATCTTCGGGATCAACTGAGTGCAAGAAACACAGAAGTGAACTATCAGTCAAGAAGCAAAGCAGAAGACATAAGGTACATATTTTGAAGTTCTGCAATATGTATGATGAAATATGTGTAAAATTTGTGCAATTAACTAATTTTTATTGGGTTTTATTGCGGTCTTGTATTTACTTTTGCATTTAAGTTGACTTGTTCTTCTATTTGATAGATTAAGAGAGTGGAATTGCCACTTCTGCTACTTCAAATGAAAAAAAATGAAAATTGAGTCTTTTCCCTTTGTCAGGAGCTTTTGTTAGCTATTGAGTTTTCCCATTTGTTTTTTTTGGCCCTGCTACTGTTTTTGTTTATGTTGCAGCATGTTCGTTGTAATCTGTTTTTCCTCCTTTCAGGTACACATTCTGCTTGGATGCGAGTGTTTTTAATATATTTGGTTATTTAAAAGAATGGAAATTTGGTTTCTCAATCTATTTTCCCTACTTTTTACCATGATAAATTTCCATTTTTAGTTGAATGCGAGTGTGCTTCATTTCTTTGATTATAAGAATTCATTATATTAGCTATTTAAAGAGTTGGGTGTCTCTTTGCTAAGCGCTTTTACAGTTTTTGTTGATTTCGAAGTTATGATGTTTCCTCTCAAAATGGTGGCTCCTTAGGTACTATTTTGGCTTAGGATGGCTACAACAACCAATTATATTGTTTTGGCTTGGAGTAAAGAACAATTAGCTTAAATGATAGTTTCGATTTGTTTTTTTTTAAATGATATGTTTGGGAGAGACACCATTCAAAATCACACTCAGCGTATTACAAAAGCGGATAAGTATAGTCCAAAAGGCCAAGGTAAAGCTTTGAATGGTTCACAAATAAGCTGGGCAAAGATAAGAAGCAAAGGTCGGAGGTTGATATTAATATGGGTTTATCTAATCGTCCTATGTGGTTCTGTAGTAGTTGCAATACGAGAGCTACAAGCCAGCAAGTGCTTCTTCTCTATGTTGAAGGAAAGAAACACAGGGAAAAAATCCGAGCAAGTCATGCTTCGTAGCAACCACCTGTCCAGGCAGATAAACCTGCCCCTGATGCAAAAGATGCAGCAGAGGCTGCTTCTGATGGTACAGAGAAGAAAGATGGCATCAATGCAGAGCATCCCAAATTGCAAGAGCCTTCTGAATAAAATAACTTGAAACCAGCGAGTGAAGTTGATAACTGTCAAAATGTCGATATTTTGAGTATATATTTGTGGCACTTATCGATTCTATTATGATTTTTGTAATAAAATCCTAACTTTTGTGTAAATATGTGCATACTTGTGTTTTTGATTCATTTTTATACCAATTAATAGTTTTTCCATTCATTTTATAGGTATTCATGCATCTTTGGAGCATTGAGTAATAAAGACCAAAGGCTAAGCTTCAAGAATGCAAATTCTACCAATTCATCAAAGAATAAGGCTCAAAATAAGGATGATAAAAATTATCATTTTGGTTTCCATTCATTCATTATTGGATAGAGCATTGAATAAGCTTTCCAACGCTTCGAACCAGGCGCAATTCGGAGTTACGGTTCTCGAGTTATGGCGAAAACAAAATCTGATTTTTAGCAGACTCCGTTGAGCGGAGCTCCAACAGAGCAAATCAGAGTCTGGATGCAATTTTGAGTCCGCTGAGCGGAGGGGGTCCGCTGAGCGGACCTGCGCAGAATTTTCTTTATATTTCTTCATTTGAGACATTTTAGGGTTATGGTTTTGGGAAAGTTTTAGTCCCAACTCCATCATTTTCATTCTTAGATCAAAATTAGCTTAGAAAACAACTTCGGAGGTTGCATACGGATGATTGGGGGTGGATTGAGCATCGAACGGAACTGACAAACCGGGAGATCTTTGGTTCATTTCTCTTCTTCTTTGTGTATTTCTCTTTGGTTGGGTTTGTTTGTATATTTACTTGAATCTTATGTATATTTACCGATTATAATGTTATATTTAACTTGCTTTACGAATCTGTGTTGATGTTATCCTGGATTTTTGCTCTATGCTGGGGATTTGGGGTGCTTTAGAGATAAACTTCTCGAATCCTTATCTAGGATGATAATCTGTTGGTTCTGAACTCTAGAGATAGATTTAGAGCTAGCATTCACTGTTTGTATCTGTTCTTAATACTTTTGGGTTTGAGCGGCGCACGAGAGATCACCGACGCGAGAACACTGATGTTCTCGCGACTTTGCGTTAGAGATAACCTTAGTTGTGAGATGGTCTCGTTTGTGCTCCAGAGATGGACGCTTATGTGAGAGATACGTGATGACATAGATGAGTATCGTAGGTTGAGTATAACGGGTTGGTAAGTGTATGTTTGTGAAGACTAAATATATTTACATTCCTGATAAGTTCTTTCTCTTCTAAGAATGTGTTTATTCTTTTCCTGTCTATATCTTTGTTTACTTTTTTTTTCATTCAATCCAAAGTTCGAAACCGTAGAAATTGTTGAATGGCATCTCTCCATCTCTGAGGACGATAAATCCTGGATCAATATTTCCAAATCTTGTTTGTTGCCTTCCCTATACTGCATTCAACAAAATGGCGCCGTTGCCGGGGATGGTTGTGATTGCATCGCAATAGTTTTCGTGGTTTTGAGCTTTGTATATATCGTATATATTGTATAGTTTCACTTGTATATATATATATATATATATATATATTTACTTGTACATGTTTACTTGTTTATGTTCACCATATAAGTTTACTTGTATATGTTACATATAAGTATACTTTTATTGGTGAATGTTGGTGAAACATGTTAATCTCGGATGAGCTCTTTAATAACAAATCTTCACTTTTTAACTTGTGAATCCAACATTCACCAATTTTCTCTTTTTGTATGATAATAATTGTATTTGTTCCATACTTGTATATATGTGTTTGTTTGTGTATATAGGTGTAGACTTTTGTTTTTATGTTCGTATAATCGTTGTATATATTTGTACTTGTAACGTTTGTTGATTTGTTGGTTAGGAAACTTTCTTTAGGCTTGTGCGGTGAGACGTCACCATGGCATGACGAAAGGAAGCTACTTTCCAAACACCAAAATAATAAAGGCGTCAAGCTAACAACGTAAAACAAGCGCTTGTTAGGAGGCACCCCCACGGTTGTAAAGTTTTGTTTATTTTTATGTTTAAGAGGAATTTAGGTGAAGTGGTGAGTGATTGGAACAACAAATCCTGTTCTGATTTTTCTAGTTTCTGCTATGTCCGCTAAGCGGAGCAGCTAAGAGAGCATAGCAGAATTTTGTTTTTCTGCTCTGTACCAGTGGGGTTCCCATTCCACCTGGTTCACTCATTTTTCCCACTTTCACCAAGGCTAATTAGTAGTATATATTGGTTTTGTTTTTCTAATTCTTTTATTGGTTGTTTGTACTCGAATTTTGTTCGGTGATTCGAAGATTTTTGAGGTGATTTTCCAAAGCTTGAGTGTTTCAACCTGCGGATGTATGGTAGGATATTGTTTTTGAAGTTGTATCATTCAAGGTACTCATTTATTGCTTTCTATAACATAGCATGTTTAGGAAACTTTTCATTTGTACAATTACCATACCATTCATTCTTTTGCATTACTTGCTTGTTGATTGAATCACTTTAGTTCCCAAACCATAAATGTGAGGAAGCTTTCCATTGTTTACATATGTTGGAGGCCACAATCTTTGTTTTAACTGGATTTTATTATGCTTAATCTTTTGTTTATGTTGATTTTATGAAAGCATGAAAAGGATCAAGGCATTTTGTTTCATTTTGAGCACAACTACCAAAACCAAATAGTCAATTCACCTTGTGAGTATGTGATCATTTGTTACCCCTTTTGAGCCTGTTGTCAATGTCCATGTTGTTTTTGCTAAATATTTATCTTTGAGTGTTTAGTTCTCATTTTTTCATGGATGATTGATTCTTTGTTTTCTTGAACCCTACACCATGATTTTTAGTATGAATTTTTACCTTACCTTAGAAAGTAGGGAGTATTCACATGATGATGTGGTTGAATTCAAGTTGGGGAGAGAAATAGTTGCTACTTATGTGGTTGTTGCTATGAGGTTGAAAAGAAATAAAAAAAAGAAAAAAATGTGAAAAGAAAAGAAAAAGAAGGAGAAAAAGTTTTGAAAAAAAGAAAAAGAAAAGAGAAGTGAATAATTGTGCTAATAAGTATTGTGATTGGTTTGAGAAACTTGTGGTTAAGGAAGAAGTTTAATCGAGGTTTTGTTGTTTGAATCTTTGGTGGATTGATCACTCCCTTAGGTTTAGGCCAGTTTTTGTTTCGATTAGCCTTAGGACATATCCCTTGTTTGTTAACCAATCCACATTACAACCTTGAAAAGTCCTTGTGATTCTTGCTTTTGTATCTTCAATGTGATTTTTGGATGAATGCATAATTTAATCTTTTGTTTGCAAGATTGTTGGATGAGTGTTAAAAGTCCTTCACCTTTGTGTTTTCTTCATCCATTGATGAATTTTTGCTAGGTGTGATTCATGATGTGAGCATGTATTGTGTTAGAATGTTTTGTATGCTTTTTGTGCTTAGGATTCGTTTCGTTTACATGTTGTCGTTGTAGGATAGGGGTAAGTATTTACTTTGTTTATACGTTTTTGTATTAAGCCATACATTTGTTTTTGGTTTTCAAAACTTGTTGACTCACAATTCTTTGGTTTATTGCTTTTGATTCTTTGATTTATTTGACATTGTTTGAGGACAAACAAAGTTTCAAGTTGGGGAGAGTTTGATAAGTGTCAAAATGTCGATATTTTGAGTATATATTTGTGGCACTTATCGATTCTATTCTTATGATTTTTGTAATAAAATCCTAACTTTTGTGTAAATATGTGCATACTTGTGTTTTTGATTCATTTTTATACCAATTAATAGTTTTTCCATTCATTTTATAGGTATTCATGCATCTTTGGAGCATTGAGTAATAAAGACCAAAGGCTAAGCTTCAAGAATGCAAATTCTACCAATTCATAAAAGAATAAGGCTCAAAATAAGGATGATAAAAATTATCATTTTGGTTTCCATTCATTCATTATTGGATAGAGCATTGAATAAGCTTTCCATGATGTACGGGAATGCTTCCCAGGGGATATGGGATGAGAAGGATATAGAAAGGTTGGCCCAGTCAGGGAGGTAAAAATCCTCAGGTCACATAACGCTCATGGCCACCTAAAGAGCGGCAGCATCGTCAGAGGAGGGTTTCTCCTCTACAACAGTCTTTGTTTCTTGAGGGTTTTCATTCTTCTTAGCGTACTGCTCAAGGTGCCCCTCTCGGATGAGTATCTCAATGGCATCCTTTAGGTGGATGCAATCTTATGTATTGTGCCCGTGGCTCTAGTGGAACTGGCAAAATTTTGATTTTTCCACATTCGGATGGGCAGGAAGTTGTTTGGGGAAGCGTAATTTGGCCATTTGGAACTCGGAATTAGCGCATTCGGTCAGAATACGCTCACGAGAGGCGTTCAATGGGGGTGTGCTCTCGGAATTTCCCTGGTGCCCCTTTTTAATTCCGGGCATCACGGGTTTTGTCTTCCCTTTTCTTGTCAGTTCCTCGTCAGGAACCTTCCTCTTGTCTTGCACTCTTGGAGATATCCTCGTGTCTGGATTCTTGAACAGCATGGGCAACCTCCTTTTCCTCATAGTGGATGTATGCTTGGGCTTTGTGGTAAAAGGCGTCGAGCGTGGCGGTTGTTTCGATGCCCACGGCCTTGGCGAAATCAGAACGTGGTCGGAGTCCCTGTTCCAGCAAATATTTCTTCATAATGGGGTGGTTGATACCTATACGGCCTCTTTATTGAATCCGTCAATATAGGCCCTGAGTGATTCATCCTGGCCCTGGATGATGCTTCCAGGGAGGCTTCCGATTTAGGATGTTTATGCGAGGCGCTAAAGTTCCTTAAGAATAACCGACCAAGACCTTTCCAAGAGGCGATGGACTCGTCCGCCAAGCTCTGGTACCAGGAAATAGCTCCTTTGCGCAACGTTACTGGAAATGGTTTACACTTGACTACTCCTGTGCCCCACGGTAATCGAGGAGGGCATCGATGTTCTTGATGTGCTCGTCAGGATTCGTGGTGCCGTCATATGTGCCAAGAGGGGGAGGTTTTTCTAAGGTGACTGGTAGAGGAACCTCCAGTATGGCTCTGGACAGGGGACAATGTCGTCCATCTTCCTCATCACTATTTCCAAGTGATTGGGAAGGAGTACAGTTGCGCCTTCTATACTGCATATGATCTTCCTCATCACTATTTCTAGGTAGTCTTGTTTAAGACATATCATATCCTTTATAGGAGCCTTTCTAGGTAGTCTTGTTTAAGACATATCTCATCCTTTATAAGAGCCTTTCTAGGTAGTCTTGTTTAAGACATATTATATCCTTTTTAGGAGCCTTTTTAGGTAGTCTTGTTTAAGACGTTTCATATCCTTTCTAGGAGCCTTTCTAGGTAGTCTTTTCTAAAACCTTTCTTATCCTTTCTAGGAACCTTTCTAGGTAGTCTTGTTTAAAGACGTATCATATCCTTTCTAGGAGCCTTTCTAGGTCAGTCTTGTTTAAGACATATCATACATTTCTAGGTTAGTCTTGTTTAATACGTATCATAGTCTTTCTCGGTAGTCTTCTCTAAGATATATCTCCACCTTTTTAGGTAATCTTCTTTAACATATTTATCCAATCTTTTCTAAGACATCTTTTGCCCTTTCAAAGAGCTTATCGGCTAATCTTCTACAAGACACTTCTTCTCGAGCTTTGTTTAAATCCTAATCTCCTTTACATCTGTAAATGATCTACCCTATTCAGGAACCTCTCCAGGTAGTCTTCCGTAAGACATTACTTTATCTCTCCTTCAGATACAATCAATGCACACAATCCAGCCTGAAAAGCGTATGCTTTAGACAAACATCTTGTCGAACATTTAGATGGCATCTTTAAGCCCATCTCCATCATTACTTCCTGCACCAACAAGTGCAAATTTTCGGGGTATTTTAGTGTTCAATCCTCTTCCACCTTCAGATCCCAAGTGGCGGATACGCCAATCTATATCCTCAGGTTTAAGAAGATTGAACAGGGGTAGCTGTCATACCCCAAAATTTGGCCACTTTTCAAAAATTCAAAAAAATTTCAAAAATTGGGTTTTATAAAAATTTAGGGTCATTTACATTGATATCCTATTTTTATAAATATTCGATTTAAAGTCTATTTTAAAATATAACCGTTTACCCTTAAATTGTTATATTTTAATAGATAGAAGACGTTTGCCTATGCTTCATATACTTTCCATTTGCCTTTTTATTTCAAATAAATAACATAGTCTAATTGGTAAGGATGAAAGGCTTGCAAACAAAAGGTCCCGGGTACGAATCCCGCCTTGTGCATTTTGCTAGTTTTTTAAACTATTTTTAATCTTTTTTTGCACCTGGTCGAACCTGGATACAAGTACGTCCAGGTTCTCAATCTTGGTCATCAAGAAAAGTCCATGGGCCATTGGGTTGGATCATTTCCTTTTTAGAATTGACTTAAATTAATTCCCATTCTATAAATAGGGCACTCTCCACCCTCTCTTATCACCAACAATTATCTAACAATCACTGACAATTCTCAAAAATCTATTTTCTCATTCTTGTTTTTAAAACTTTTCTTTTCGAAATTATTTTGGCCGATGATTAATATATGAGGACGCCCTCTTATTTTCGTTTTTTTTAACCAAATGATGAAGATATGATGGTTCTGTCGGTTTTAAATCTGTGTTTTTACTAACAATTTCACATCCCAAAAATAATATCCTCCATGTTTTACAACAAAATTAACCACGACTTCCATCTTCTTCTTTTTTTTTACACACTAACACTCACACATAATTTTTCCATGTAAAATTAACATAATTTTTTTCACATACAGGCAAATTAACATTCATGTAACAATACACACTTTTTTACACTATTTTTAATCCATTACACATTCAAGAAAACCCTTTTGTTTTTTAGCACATAAAAACTTTGTATGCTTCCCTCACGTGAAGGCATTACCGTACATCACCTTCAAGTGGAACCTTCTTTTCCATTACTCATTATCCGATCCTCAGTAGCAAAACCATCCCTTCAATTCCAAACTCAAACACAACAAACAAAATATGCTCCTTGAATTAAACTGTTACTATTGATTTTTTTCTGTTTCAGGTTGCAGCATACTTCACAATCACACAGAAGAAATTTATCAGTAACAAAAGTTTCAGATCTCTAACAATATTTTCAGGTTGTAAAAAACAATTGACGTAGGTTCACAAAAGTTAGAGCTTGGAAGGAAGAGAATCTAAAAACAAAAGCCAATATCGCTGAAGGTCCCTCCGATTAGAACCGCAATAATCAGGACTCCTCTGACAGCGAACTACCGCCAACACTTAACGTGTACTCCATCTCCGACGTGCCCGCACCGTCGATGGTAACAACAAGTCACGGTTAGCCACTGTGCCAATAGCGATCATCCATCCACCAGCAACGTCAAGACCAAGCTTCAGCCGTCGTTCACGTCAACAACCCAACTCCTCCACCGCGAAGGGAATGAACTGGATCCGGCCACTCTCCCTCCGAATGCGTCTGCACCTATGTCATCTCAGTTGCATCATCATCATCGATGAATCGCAACAAGTGGCTTTACAGCAAAATCATGATTCAGATTTGTGACTCTTAATCAACATCGCCTCAGCTTCAATGTATGTAATGTTACTTCTCTCATTTAATTTGTTGTTTCTGCTGGTTACATCTTTTTCTGAAGTATTTGTTGTTGTTTGATTACATAGCCATACTTATTTTTGTTCCGTGATTTTGTTTGGATTTGTTCATAAGAACCAGAGAAATTAGAGAGAAATTAGAGAGTTTGGTGGAGAAAAGTATAATGGATGAGGGGACATTAAATTATTGGTGTCATTGCGGTAGAGAAAGGCCATAGATGGTGAAGTCAGGAAGCGTGAAACAAATGAGAAAGAAAAAACGTGAGTTGAAGATGAGAAGTAGGAAATGGGAAAACGAGAGAGGTGGGGCGGACAAGATCTCTTGTCATTTAGGGTTTTTTGGGTTTCATTGGATCAGCCCAATTTGATTGGAACTTTTGCACGCCCCTCGATTCAATACTCACCCCTATCCCATTTAGCTGAGCTTTGAGTTAGTTGGGCCTGCAAGCAGCCCGATGCTTTATTCATACAACATATCTTTTAAATTTTCATACTAATATTGTTCATATTTATTAGTTTTCCTAATTGTTTTATTTTTCTTATTAATATTTGCTTTAAATTTTTAGTTGATATATATAATTTTCTAAAATACTAAATATGTCTTTGGTTTAGATTCTATTTTCTTACATTAAAAATACCAAAAAATTATTTTACTTAAGTTTTGTTAGAATTTAATTTGAATTTCTAGATTTTCTTTCGTCAATTTTAATTAATATTTTTGCCATTTATTCATCTATTGTTTATACATTGGTACTAACGCTTTCTTGTTTCTTTTGTGAGGTACTAATCTTAAGGCCTCCAAATTATTTTCATGGACATTTTTAAGTTATATATAATGTCGTACATTTATCATTTTAAGTTCCTATTTGGGTTTGTAATAGCTAAATTAGGATTTTTTTTTCCTTTTCGCACCTCTTATTATGTATCTGCCCCAAACCCTTGTAATAGTGTAGATTTACTTCTCACACTTTTACTTTCCGCACCCTTATAAACTGTATATACACTGCTTAGATGTATAACTAATAGGATTGTATGACAAGATAAAACTGAACATAGCTAAAAACTAATTCAAAAGATAAATTCTCGAATCTAACACACTCGCACTCACTCACCTCTATGATACACCCCTCTCGGTTGCCTTACGAATAAATAATGGTGGTGTCCCTCGAATATAGAGGTACCCGTTAGCAAAAGTCCCGACGATTAAAAAAATCATCGCAAATATCATAAGTCCCTCGATGACCCTCGATGTTTCCTACGAATATATGATCTAGTCCCTCGAATGGTTGCCTACGAAATGATGATTGTCCCTTCGAATTTTCTAAAGGTACCTATATCATGTTGCCTTCAACGATCGTCGATGACCCTTCGATGTCCCGTACACGTCCAATAGATAGGACTACCTACCCACAAATGGTATGGTTAGTCTTATCCCTTAAATAAAAGTCGAAAGTATAGGAAAGACCAAACATAGGGTAAGTAGCCTTTAGTTTGCTTGCTCAACATAAAAATGCTTTTCACACCCTATTTTTCAACATTGTCTTTTCAGACATCTTCAAGTCAAACTGTTTCAAAAACACACACACACACACACACACACACACACACACAGCTTTTTCAAGCTTTTCAAACAAAACAAAACGAGCTAAGAAAACTAAGAGCCCGTAGATAACTACGGATGAAAAGGGTGCTAACACCTTCCTTTTTCATAACTTACCCCCGAACTCTTTTTCTCAAAAGGTCTTTCCTGTACTTTTATGCCTTTCCTAGTTGGACAAAATAAAAGTCGGTGGCGACTCTTGTTCACCGCAACTTTGTTTGCGAAATAATAAAGCCAGTTCTCCCACTGTATTACAATTTCCATGTTTTATTTTGTTTATTTTTCCCTTTTAATGTGTTTTTATAATTTAGTTTATTGTTATACTTATTTGATTTTCGTATTTTATTTTCAACTTTGGAAGCTTTAACGGAAACGATGATAACTGGAGTTCTAGGAATCCGATTGAGGCTTTCTAATAATCGCCGGAAAGCTAAGAGAGAGAGAGCTACGACTTTTGTGTTGGAGTCAAAGTCATATTCGGAGCGCATAATTTCCAAATTTTCTTTTTAAGTTAAAGCCTTAGTTTGTTTAAGTTTTGGTCAATTGTGGGCTGGGTTCTGGATGTTTTTGACCCAGTTGGGTTATTATGACCCAAATTTCCTTTGTCTTCTCTTGAGTCTAGGTTTGGCCGTACAACCTACTGTTCATGTTTTGAGACTATTCACGAAATAATTTTCGAGAGCTTGGTACGAATGTCCATGTAGAACTAATCTGTTGGTCGATCTACCACATTCAGGTTCTAATACTATGAGACTACTATAATTTTGCGATATAATTTCAATTCCTTCAATTCTACTTTGTGTTTATCATATGCTTAATATGATTATTCATAGAGTAGATTGTTTGGTTTGATTGATTTATGTTTTCCAATTTAATTGTGTTTTATCGTTGCTTAATCGTTAATCAGTCGTATGCTTAACTGAATGCTTAATTCGCCAAACAGGAAATATAATTATGATAATGTTGTTGCGCTTGTTGATTGATGTTATAATCAAACAGGAATGGAATCCGCTTAGGATAGTGAAATTATTATAATCGGTGATTGGTAGGAATCAAATCGGTAGATTGGCTTACTTTATAATCACTTAATTCTTAATCACTTATTTTGTTTAATCGAAACTTAAACCAACAACCCCCCCATTCGACTTAAATTAGTTAATATAATATAAGAATCCT
Source organism: Vicia villosa (assembly GCF_029867415.1). Lineage (NCBI taxonomy): Eukaryota > Viridiplantae > Streptophyta > Magnoliopsida > Fabales > Fabaceae > Vicia > Vicia villosa. The sequence continues at coordinate 132,846,182 of NC_081180.1, read as the reverse complement.
TGTGAGACGATATTCGAGTTACCGTTACCGTAACTATATTTCAAAATAACTTGTTTTTGATCCGCGCGCGACAGAAAATAAATAAGCAACTTTATATTAACTAGCACAAGGGGTGCAACCCAATACAAAAACAACAAAGCGAGAAGAGAAAAAAACGTAAACAGCGACCAAGAAACTACAGACCTACGATATCCTTCGGTTTAGAAAGCCAAGCAATTCTCTCCAAACCTACACTTCTATTGTCCAAAATCAAAAACCAATCCCACCCCAAAGATTTTACATTATTCATAATCATCCTGACATCCCAAACCTTACTATTAAACACCACATCATTCCTAGAAATCCAAATGCACCAGGAAACAAGGAGCCAAAAAAACACAACGAACGAAGGACGGATTACCCTCGCCAGCAACCCACATTTAACAACAGCAACATCAGACATCAAATCAAAGACAACAGGGCCAACGCACGACTCCTCACCAGATAACTGCTCCAAAGCCGCTCCCCACACAACTTTAGCACCGCTACAGTCATAGAACAAATGAAAAACAATTTCACACTGCCCATCACAAACCGGACAGAAGGCCATGGAACCCTCGGGAATCACTCCTCTTCTAAGCAACTCTCCCTTCATCGGCAGGCTATTAAGAGTTGACCGCCAACCGAAAATCTTAATTTTTCCGGGGACCTTCGCCTTCCAAATATTAAGAATAAGCTGGAGCTTATTTTCTTCTACATCAACATCGCCAAAAGCAGCATCATAAATGTTCTGATATGCGTCTTTCACCGAAAATCCCTCCATGATCCACCCCCAACGCACGGTATCCTCCTCATTCTGCACAGGGGTAGCATCATCCAACAGAAGGCGCAAACTCACCAAATCATGCAGCAACATCGAATCTTCCGTAGTCTCAAAGTTCCATCTCCATAAACCATTATCCCACCAACCAAAGTCTGAGATCGGCTCGTCCTTCATGGAACAACAATCATACGAATTCAGAAGCACACTTTTAAGCGTGAAATTACCAGCCCAATTTTGATTCCGAAAACCAATTCTATTTCCATCCCCAAGCTTAAATGAAACCGAATCGAGGAACCATGCCTTATCGTTAATTCTACTTCTACATAACGCCCTCACATCCCTCCACCAAAGAGAAAACTTTGACATCTCATTCTCCATCACATCTCCATGAATGCAACGGATTGCATCACCGTACCTGAATTTAATAATATCCGACCACAATGACTTGTTCTCTTCCAAGCATCTCCACCCCCATTTACTCATAAGCGCAAGATTAAAAGCTTCGACATTCTTCACTCCCAGAACACCATCTTCCTTTTTCAAGCACACCTTGTCCCAATTTACCCACCACATAACTCTTCTACCATCCTTTATACCCCACAAGAACATCTTTTGTATATTGGTAATCTCCTCCAACACCACTTTGGGTGCTTTGAAAAACGATAACCAGAATATCAGAATATTAGTCAGCACCGAGTTCAGTAAAGTAATTTCACCTCCTAGAGATAAATATTTTCCTTGCCAAGATAACAATCTCGTGGACAACTTTGAGATGACATGTTTCCACATATCCTTCCTTCTATGATTCGCTCCAACTGGAATGCCAAGAAACGAAAACGGAATTGTCCCTACATCGTAAGGAAAAAAAGAGGCAGCAACTGCTACCTCATCCACCGTAATATTCATACTATACAGTTTAGTCTTGCTGAAATTAATGCATAGTCCCGAAACTCGCTCAAAACCCCTCAACACAGCCTTGATACACCAAAGATTAATAGGATTAGCATCACACACAATAATCGTATCATCAACAAATTGCAAAAGCTCGTAATGAATACTATCATTGAATTTAAACCCTTGAAAGCCTCCTTTGGTTACAGCATTGCGCATCAGCCCCGCTAAGCCTTCAGCAGCTAGGATGAAAAGGAAAGGCAATATAGGGTCTCCTTAACGCAACCCCCTAGACGCAGCAAACGGCTGTCGAGCTTCCATTCACAAGGACCGAAATAGAACTCGAAAACACCAATCCTTCCATCCAAAAGCACCATTTGTAACCAAATCCCATGCGCTTAAAAAGATATCTCAAATAGCTCCATGAAACGCAATCATAAGCTTTTTCGAAATCCACCTTCATAATCAAACACTCCTTTTGATTTCGCTTAGCAAAATCTATGATTTGGTTTAGCACAACAACACCGTCCATCATCTACCTCCCTTTTATGAATGCTGATTGATTCATCGAAATAAGCTTACTAATCACTTTCTTTAACCTTCCCACCAGCAGTTTGGGTAACAACCTGTACATACAACCTATAAGATAAATAGGTCTAAACTCCGCCACCTCCTGTGGATTAGCAATTTTAGGGATTAAAGCTAAGAAGGACGCGATAATTGCTTTTGGCAATTTACTCTGCGCATGGAAATCTTGCACAAAATCCATCACATCTTTGTTGACAAGACTCCAACAATTCTTAATAAAACCCAACGGAAAACCGTCAGGCCCAGAACTATTATCAAATCCCCCCGCCACACAACTTCCTTCACCTCTTTCAATGAAAATAGAGCTTCCAACATAACCATATCCTCCCCCGATATAGACGCAAAATCGACACCATCCAAAACTGGCCGAACCAGGTCTTGTTCCTTAAATCTAGAAACGAAGTGGTTCAGAATTTCCGATTTTACATCCTCCACCTTATCCACTCTTCCTGTAGGAGTGTTTAACCCGTGAATCGCATTCTTACGAAACCTAGTCTTCATAAGACTATGAAAATACTTTGTGTTAGCATCACCTTCTAGAACCCACTTCCTTCTGTATTTTTGCTTCAACATACTTTCTCTATACATCAAAGCATCCCACATAGCCTTAGATGCCATTTGCCTAGCATTAGCACAATCAGCGTCTAAAAATCCCTCCACATTGGTCACCATAGAATCCAAAGCATTAAGGTCGTTAATCGCATTGCTAACTTCCAAGTCCACCACCCCAAACACCTTCTTACTCCAATTCCTAATCTTACCTTTCATCTCCTTAAGCTTCTCTTTCATAACGAAACCAGGCTTACCACGAATTTACATCGCTTGCCAAGACTCCTCCAAGAATGGCCAAAACCCCTCATGCTTGAACCAACATTTAAAAAGCTTGAACGGCTTCGGTCCCCAGTCTTTAACCATCCCCTTAACCCAAATCGGATACTGATCCGAAAAATTCTCCCCCTCACCATCTGACACTCAATATCCCACATATCCACCAAACCATTAGTGATCAGAAATCTATCGAGCCTACTACAAGCAGTTTGATTAAGGAGATTCAAAAAGCTCATTCACCAACATGAGACGGTGATCATTAAACACGCATACAGAGAAACCAATAGGTGTGCTAATGCTCTAGCAAAGGGAGCGTGTAACAAGAATTATACTCGAGTGTTTCATGCAATTTCTGACTTTTTGGAGAATATTATGAAGCAAGCTACTTCTGATTTTGTAACCTCCTCGGAGGGCTTATCTTAGTTTTTATTTTTGGGGCTTTGTCCTTCTTTGTAAAAAAAAAAGTTGGAGAGTTAATGATAGAGTGAAAAAAAATATATTAAGAAGGAATTATTATTATTATTTAATTATTTTAATAGATTACTAATAATGAAAGAGTTATTATTATTATTTAATTATTTTAATTTAATTAATTGAAGATGTGATTGGGTTATGAAAAATCAAGTGGGGTGAAAATTTGGAAATTAAATTATTAGATATAACAAAAAGATTAGCATAAATAAAGAAAAATAAAGAACGATAAATCAAATTAATACTATTGAGACTGACACTATTTATAACAATAAATATTAAAAATAAAATAGGAAAAATTAAGGCAACAAAGAAATAAACATAAGAAGCAAGTTAAAATGAAATAAGAACATATATTTTAACTTCTTTAACAAAGTGGATAGAGAGATTACATTATTACATACTTTTAATAAATAATTGAAAAGTAATTATAAAATAATTAAATAACATAATTAAAAATTAGTGAATTTTTTTTTATAATGGGAAGTTATTAAAATTAATTGGAAACTAATTATAACTATAATTATAATAATAATTATTATTATATCTTTTATCAATTAATTAGAAAATTGTATTATTTTTGTATAAATTAATTAGAAAATTGATTTTGGGGAAGGTAGATGGTGGGTTAAATGGAGTTTTTTTGGTAATGGAAAGTTATTAAAAACAATTGGAAACTAACTATTATTATTATATTATTTTTATAATTAAATTAGAAAATGGTATTATTTTTTATAAATTAATTCGAAAATTGATTTTTGAAAACTTGGATGGGTAATTATTATTAATTAAAAAATTAAATAAAAGAAAGTGGTAAGTAAGGTTACATAATTACATCATTTTAATGAATAATTGAAAAATTGGAAGTTATTACAATTTATTAGAAATTAATTATGAAAATTTAAAATGAAAATATAAAAGAAGAGGATTTTCAATACAGAAATGCTAATTATAACGAAAATAAACCTCGCGAAAATATTGCGAATGAACTGGCACACATAGGCATTATTTTATTTAACTTAATTAATTCAGATTATCTCCTCTCTCATTGTTTCGTTGACTCCAACAACAACAATATTCTTTTCTTCTCTCTCAATTTTCTCTGCTTCTTTTTCTTTTATTTTTTCAATTTTTTTTCTCAAATTCTTGATAATCCTGTCTCTCTATCTTCCATTATTTTTCTCTAAAATTTATTTACCGGAAAATTCTTAGGTGGACACATACCTAAGAAATTATTTTACACACAACCAATCACAAAATTTTAATTAATTAAAAAATAAATACTGATTTTTCTCTCTCCTTCATAATCTCAACCACCCCATGAATCCAATTAAAACCAAAATTAAAATTAAAATAAATTTAAAAAAGACTCTTTCTTATTGGCTGTGCCTAAGAATGTGGATTTAGGGTCGTGTCCATGCAAAAATTGCTCTTTATTTACCTATTTGAAGTCTCTTCCTACTATTTTTTTTAAGGTCTATCATTTTAATTCTATTTTATTTTCACTTGTTTAAAAGAATTGTAAGTTGTATGATAATAACGGAACCCAATTGTCGAACTGAATTGAAATTAAAATAACTAAATCATTATGTTTGGATAGTGAATCAAACTATTATATATAAACCGTTCTAGAATCGAATCATAATTGAAATCGAACCGAATTGAATCTGAACCTAAACCGAACCAAAACTGAAAATAAAACTACTTAAAACAAATTAAAAAAAATAGATTAATGGTTTAGTGATAAACGATTAGGTTTGAAAAAATTGTCTTCTAATGATTTGATTTGGAAAAAAAAAAGGTCTTTTAATGGTTTGGTACAATTCAGAATTTTAAAACAGCATACCAAATCAATAATTTTGGTTCAATTCAGTATTTAATAAATTAAAACGGGTTGATACAATTCAGTTCAAATAAATTTTTATTATAATTTAGTTTGGTTCAATTTTTTCGGTTTTTCTCACCAATCTACTATGAACAAGATGAATTTTTGAAATAGAGTTTTAAGAAAAGAAAATTTTGATAAGCAATATTGTTTTAGAAAGTCTTTTGTTCTTTTAGGGTATCTGAGTAGAGATGTTTGGGAAATTGGTTGGGCATGAAAGAAATAAACTTAAAGAAATAACCTTAATAAATTGAACCGGTTAGCGTGCAACTATATGAGGTAAATATATTAAAACTTTTTCGTGATGTTTGTGAAGAAATCGCTCTTTTCAATATAAACTGAGAAATGAAACTTTTTAAATTGGATGCCATGTCATTCGTGGCAGTTTCACGAATTTTAAGCACACAGTTTTTTGTTTGTTTTTGAAAAGCCAAAAGTAAATTCCATTAACACAGAATATAGGCACAAGTCATGCTTGCATTGTACACCACAAATCCATCTCTACACAAGCTAAAACAATTCCCACCCATTGTTAACTCTTACATCATTAACCAGAAAAATACACCCACCCACCCACACATAACAGACACATTAATAAACCAGGCAGTGACATACCCCATGCAAACAAATTAACACACACAGACAGTTTTTATTGTTAGGAAGAAGTCTTGTGATTTCATGCACTACATAGTCCCCAATAGTCAAAACATGTTCTGAAATTATGCCATAGATTCCTAATTGTAAACAAGTGAAATTATCTGGCAAGCTCCACAAATAGGGTGGCCTGAGGATGCAATCCTGCTTCGATTAATGACAGTCTCAACTTTTCTTCTCCATAAACAACCCTAGGAAAATTAGAGACTAGGGTGTAATTCTCTTCTAAACAGCCCAAGGAATCGACATAGTCATACAATGATTGAACTGTCACTGTGCTGTTGAACCTCCTTTCCTTGCGTTCGCCATTTGGAAACCGTACCAAAACCTATATTTGATTGAAAGAAAAAATAAAAGTTTTCCAAGTTAAAACATTAATGAACATAAACTAAAAAAAAGAGAAACTATAAAACTAAAAGGTAAATCTTGGCAAATAAATGAGAACCCTACCTTTGTAGCATTAGGTCCTTCCTCTTCCTCTGGTTCTTCGCCAAGAGACTGAGCTTGATTTCTACGGGTGTACCAGTTTCTTATACGGGTAGCTTCTGCAAACGGAGGCTCAACCCATAGTCGTGAGATACCGGTTGTACTCAATTTTCGAATTCCCTTATACTCTTCTAGGCTCACACTTTGGAATGCAACCACAGATAATTCTGGAGGCGTCTTTTCACAATGATGCCCCCATAATGTGATATTAACTTGACCAGTAGGATCCTGAAGCAACAGTACTCTCCGATCTTTCTCCTTTGTCTGTATAGGACCTACCCGGACAACTATGGCAATGAAATCTAACACGGTCTTAACTTCCAATCCACTCAAGCCCCTCACAGTTATGTAGTTGTGTAAGTGTGTTGGTATATTCATATTGCCATCATCAAACTTCTCAATTGAAGTTGCAGAAGTAATTATTAGTTCATAGGGATGTAGAAGGTTGTACCTTTTGTTGGCTACTTTCAGGTCCACTGCTACAATTGAGTAAATCTCGTCTTCGATAATTTTGGGATAAAACTTTTCAACATTGTCCCGCCCAAAACATGTAACTCGAACCCTGTCATAATGTTGATCAATAACATCGAAATAGAATGAATATGGTGCATTGATTCCTTCTTCATTCATTTGGCTATACATTTCAGACTTAGCTATAACCCTCCCAATGATTGCTATAGGTTGTGGAAGAGCTGGTTTAATTTCCCTAACTGCAATATACCAGGGCAATAGCTTTGGATTACCAACAATTGCATTGTCAGCATACACAACCACAAACCGTTCAATGGAAATAATCCTGAAACAAGCAATAAGAACATGCAACAAAAGAAAAATTATATATATATTTTTTGATAATCAAAGATATTATAACAATTACAATATTAGGATTATTTCATCAAACCAAACAACCCAATACATATAATTTTACCAGAAATATAAAGGACTATGATTTGATTATTAAAACACTCAAGATTGATTCTGATAATTAAACATTCAAGAATTTGATTCAAGATTCTGATTCAAGAAATCTAAAGAGTACAATACATATAATTCTAGATTATGATTATATTAGGATGATTTCATCAAACCAACCAACCCAATACATATAATTTTACCAGAAATATAAAGGACTACGATTCTGATAATTAAAACACTCAAGATTGATTATGATAATTAAACATTCAAGAATCCGATTCAAGATTCTGATTCAAGAAATCTAAAGAGTACAATACATATAATTCCATATTCTGATTATATTAAAACATTCAAGATTCAAGAAGGCATGAAGAACAAACGAAGTATCTTATATGATTTTAAAATAATACAGTACCTCTTCAAGTAGTTGACAATTAAGAAAGAGGTCAAATGAATCATGGCCCCACTTTTCAGCTGACTAATTAGTGACTCATCAACGCTCGGTGCAATAATGCCATAACATGAATGAAATCCATCTGACAAAGTGCATGTAATGGGGAGTTCATTCCTGTTAATCATTGTCAGTTGAACCATCGGCTTGCCCTTGTCTTCATCGTTGTAAAACATTCTCAGAATACTGTTCACTGTAGGTACAAAATAATCAACATCCATGATTCTATCTGTTTTTTTGGAGAGCGAAGGTGAAATGAAAATGTAATGCTAAAAAAAGTGGTTCTTTATATGAGTGATTGCTAAATCAAGCCGCTCTTTATAGGGTGATTTTGGAGTCCAAAATAACGGCTTTTTCAAATTATAAATCAACGGTATTTTGCATAATTTTATATAAACCAAATACTTTTTTTGTGTCTAAACCAAATACTTTTTTTGTGCTTGTTTTTTATAATGAAAATTTGAAATTAACTACCAAAAAATTAAAAATTCTAATTCTATCTGTCCTAGTAAAATTTTTCATTTTATTTATTTTTAATATAAATTTACATAATATAAATTTTTACGATAAAATGTAAAATATTATTACATGTGAATTGATATGTTGGTTTTTATATATAAAAATATATATTGCTTAATAATCCATATATATTCAGATTTTTAGCATTTTTATTTCAAATTTTTCAATTAACCGATTTAATTAATTTAATTAAAAAAAGGAAAAAAAGGAAATAGAAAGAGGAGTTAGGAGTGAGACTGTGTCTATTGAACTCAGATCAAAGAGTCTTCTCCCTCCTTCCAATCACATATGCGACGGCGCTCAACCGCTTCTCCGACGCGAGACTCACATCGCCGCCGTGACAAATTCCATCCCGACGACCTTCGTCTTCCCTCTTCGTTCATCTCTCCAATTAAACTTCTCATCTCTCAGTTCATAATTTTAACAAACAACTAGGTTAAGCAGAAATTGGAGAAGGAAGCAATTGGACTTACCTGGATTGGCACGTGAGACCGATAGTTGAACAAGTCCAGAGGTGAGGTAATAATCTACCGAAGACTATACGCGAACTAAACGCAGGAAGAAAGAGAAGACTTCAACCTCAGGTATCGTTGTTGTTCTTCTTCTCCTCGTATACACCTCTTGCACTTCTTCTTCTTCTTCGCTTTTTCTTTTTGAGTTGTGTTGTTTAGTGAGATATAGAGGTTGAGAGATCGGCGTGAGATCGTTATTGCCGTTGATTATGTAGAGAGAGAAAGAGAGACTAAGAAATAAACTCAACTTGAAGGTTGTAGAAGGTTGAGTACGAAGCGAGGATGGAGTTGAAGTGAAGGTAGGATCTCAATGATGGAGTTTAGCTCTGCTCCATTGAAGTTCAGCGAGAAGCTTCAATGAAGCCTTGGTCGTGAGCGTGTGGTGATGGTGAGGATAATTGGAGAAGGAGAATGATGAGTTGAGACATGGGAGAGGAGAATTGAATTGAGAGAGAGGATGGAGGTGATGATGTAGAACCTCCTTATAGTGACCTGTTCAATTCTGTTATTGAGAAGTTAAAGGGAGAAAATTCTGTTAAGTTAATTAGAGGCAGTTAGTTACAAATACATTTTTCTGTTATTGATGAGCTGTCGTTAGTTAAATTGAGTTCGTATAGTCAGTAAGTGAAGTGTTAATGTAAAAACTGTCATTCTAGTTTGTTACGGTTAGTAATTAGTTAGGTGAATTAACAAACTAATTGTATGCAGGGAAGCACACTCAGGTCCTCACTCTTTAGCATTGAATCCAATATGTATGCATAATTTGTCATGAACTTGCTTTAGCGACATGAATTTTTTGTGTATTGCTTAACCGATGTGTTTGAAATAAGCCGTCATGTGATGGGGGATGGCTGGGCGAATATGTGAGTATGGTTTCTGCCAAATGGGTAATTTACTAACAGTTAGTAGGATTAACTTGGAAATTTGGGTTTGGGTTCAGTTCGTAAAACGTTAATCGAAATATGACCGTTAGTTTTGTTGAATTCTGAACTGGTATGCTCCTTACTGTGCAGGTCTGACTTTGGTTTTATAATGTGCAAGAGTTTGATGTTTGGTTGGCATAGGAATGGCGTGATGCAAGGATTTGACTGCTACAAGGCAGTGCGTGTGCAGGTTATGGTTTGCTTTAGTCTTTGAATTGAATGCTGGGTATGATTTAAGCTGCTATTTGGTATGTTGATTGTAAAATGTAAGACAATTAGTTGTAGTTTGTTTGGACTGTTAGTAACAGTAGGATCTGTTAGTGAATGTTAGGCCTTGATTGTTTTTTCTATTGCCAATTTGAAACCTGTGGCTTGAACTTGTAACCTGATTTTTGAACGAATGCTTAGATGTAGATCCTGTATGATGCAGGCATATGCGAGGTTGATCGGCTATTGGCACGGATATAGACATGGTCATATGGAGGTAGATGAAGGTTTCGACACGGCGAGAAGTGGATATGAAGGTCTGAATTGAAACTGTCTTGTGATAGGTCTTTAGTTATTCTTTGTCATGCAATTGTTAGATGGGATGTATGGTTTCGGCTTGGACATTTGATGACGCTGAACCGGTTATCTTATATATGATTATGCAGGTCGTATTGAATGAAATAGGAGGCTTGATGAAGTGTGTGTAATGTCTGGTTCTAAAATATGAACATGTGTTTTTGATGATATGTGCAGGTTCAGAGGTAATGAGGGTCTGTTAATGTGAATTGGTTATGGAACTGTCAGATTGATATGGTTTTAATGTGTAGTGTGACAGTTCTTGCTTTGATAGTGCTTGTGATAATGATATAATTATGCAGGTTGGCTTATAGGTTTGGATTGGGAAGGAGGTAAAGCCTTTGGTATGAAAGAAGTGCTAGGAGTTCATGTTTGAATTGGATTTTTGCAAGCTGATCTAGTATGATGTATATTGCAGGCAATGCTCGTCAATGAGAGATGCTGGGATCTTGTGGACTGGTTAGCAGGCATGGTGTGAAGTATTTAAACGTCACGGTTTTGCTGACAGTTAAGAAGCTGTTGGAATTTTCATGAAGAGTTGGACTTGGTTTTGAATGGACTGTTTGGAGTTGGTGTAGCTTTAGGAACAAGTGTTCGAGTGCTTGTGTTGTATTGATTTTGAATGTGTCTACTTGAAAGGTTGGTGCTATGGAAGATAACTTGGCCGTGAAGAAAACATAAAGCAAATGGTCAATGATGTATGAAGGAATTCTGGAACAGCTTGGTTTTATTTCTTTATATATTTCCAATTCTGACTTTTTTCTTTGTAATGTATCTTGTAACTTTATGATGGATTTTGACCTTGTATGGGACTTGTAATTCAAGTAATGAAGTAGAACACTTTCCCTATGAATGTTTACCTTTCTTTGTATTCTTTGCAATTCTTTTCCAATTTTGCAATGCTGAACCATACAACATCAATCAGATGAAAGTTCAAGGTAGTAAAATATGGGCTATGGTAAAAAAGTCAACCTTCTATTGTTGACTTTGTCCAAAAGTCAAAGTCTTAGTCATTGGCTTTGAAACTTGAAAAAGGCCCAATATAAATTCCAAATGAACGAATCCACTCTTTTAATGAAGCCTTAAATGAATAGCTTGTATTTCGAGTACCATGACCTAAACCTTGAATCGACGAATAAACCAGATGAAACCTTGATATTGAGATGATTCACATGATAATTATAGCCCGACCCTGAAAATCAACTTGTTGACACAAGCACAACTAAATGAACCCTAATCCATGATCAATAAGAACATATGTTGAAAACAAGCCCTTGTAGTAAAGAAACCCTATTCCAGTGGAGCTTGGTGAAGACATTATAACCCAATGAAACCTTAGTTTCTCTCCTTTTAATCAGAAATCCTTTTCAAGAGAAAACTCCTTTCTTGTCAACTTAGGAGAAGTAACGATGCTATGAATGCACGTATTGCATCCCGACCTAAATGAGATATGCAGATGGATGTGATATCAAACCTCTTTCAGGTTAAAATTGGATGGGCAAACTTTGGGATATAACACCTGCAACATACTTCGATGCCAAAGTGTGTGTGTGTGTGTGAGAGAGAGAGAGATAGAGAGAGAGAGAGCAAAACAGAGTGCAAGTACTGAGTAAGAGTTAGAATGAATGAATACCTGAACACTAGTGAAAGAGGGTATTTATAGCCCCCAATGCTGGGCCGAAATTCCATATTTTGGGCTGGATTATTGGAGGCCCAGAAGTAGAAAACTGTCAGGATCCTACGTGGTAGGGAAGAGTTAGCAAGTGATCCTCATCATGGTTGGACTGCCTGTAGGGTTCGGGAGCAGAAAACCGAATCTCCCACTAGGCAGTTGACCACATGCTCTACGTGGTACGTGGGTTTTCAGTTATCCAATGGTCATAGGGGGAGCAGTGATCGTGGGCCTTGACGTCATACTGGACCCTGTTCGACTATGGGTATGCTCGGGCCCAGTCTAGAACAGGAGTCCCCTAAGTCGTTGCTTCTGCTCGAAGGAGTAATGACTTTGAGTCAGTTATTTCGTCGCGACCGAGGAGGTTTTGTGGTTGCGCCGTGACGCCGTATTTTAGTTACATGCCTAGTCCGAGGAGACTTATGGCTTGCGTGCGTATGGCTTATCAGGAGTGTTATGTCGAGGAGATGTCCTCGACTGACCTGACTCTACTTGGCGATAATGGTTCATGTCAAGTAGGTGAACCTCCGGTTTCGTGATTGTGCTCGCAGAGAGCCTTGAATACTTTTGTCGTCAAGGATATAGTGAGTTGCTAGTTTGAATCTCGAAAGGTGAAATGTGTCCAAGAATGGGGAACGTTGCCTTGGGAAGGTGCAATGTGTCAGGAACGTCACACGTGAATACTGATAAAGTGTCATTATAACATGGTATAGATTTGTGTGTCACGCGTGGCGGCTAATAAGGTGTCATCATTGCCTAGGGAAGATAGGAAGTCTTGGCAATGATGACCTTCATTTCCATTTTCCCATATGGTTTTTGGCTATAAAAGGGGGTGCAGAGGATCATTTGGAATATTTTCCTAAGTTTTTTTTCCTTCAGCTCTGCTTCATTTATCCTTACGCTCTGAAGTCCTTCCTACTGATTTACAATCTTCTTCTGCCACAACTTATGTGTTATCAAGTAAGTAAATCTACTCTTCACCTTTGTATGTTCTTGTAAGAATTTCTGGAGATTGTTAGGAATCTGGCTAGAGATTGTTATGAATTTTGATACACTTAGGATTTTAGGGTGAAATTCGTTGCAGAATTATGAGTTTCCCGATGTGATCCATGAACATTCGTGCATATACCGATTAGACCATGAACATGCCGAGGAGATTCGTGAATTTCTTGAGTTGAGCTTCACAATTTTATGCGGGGAGCCTTTTGCTGAACGATATGAAAATACTTAGAATTTGGGGTTTGAATAAGTGGTTTCTTTTTGCAATATAAAGAGACACGCAAAACACATATATTTTTATCCTGGTTCGTTTGCAACTCAAACTACTCCAGTCCATCCGCCAAGGTGATTTCGCCTCTCTCAATCGAGGACTTTATTTTGATTACAAATGCACAACCAAATGTCGTGACTAACAATACAATGCATAAGCCAACTGCGAGTGACTAACACTAGATGATAAACCGTTTAGGGATCTCCTAGAGATATAACGTTTATTTATCTAGAAACCTCTAAGACTAAACTACTCCTAGCCCTCTCGAGAATTCTGACCCAACTGGTCTCTCAAGGAACAATTACAAGTTAACAATAGTGTTTCAGATTGCTTCTAAAAATCTTTAATCACAACTATAATATTTCACTAAGTGTTCAGTACAAGAAATATGAACTCAGAAAATAATTTTCTTCAGTGTAAGAATTCTTCGTTTGTATTTGAGTTTCTGTTCTTTCAGTTGAAGGAGTGAAAAACAATTAGAAAAGGGGATTGAATAAGGGTTTTTTTTCTTCTAAAAATGGCAGATAAAAAATAATCACACAGTTATTTTTATTCTGGTCGTTGTTAATCAAACTACCTCCAGTCCACCCCTTACAGAATGATTTACCTCAAATGAGGATTTAATTCACTAATCAACCTTGATTACAATGGTGTTCCACTTAGACAACTTCTAAGTCTTCTAGAGTATACAGATCACAACTTGATCACTCTAGGAATTCCTTTTACAAAATTGATAAACAAGAGTTTAATGTGCTATAATCACCAAGTGATTTTTCTCTCAAGATTAAGTTCTAACACTCACTAAGATATTACAAGAGTTGTGAGGTTGAAGATGAAGTTTCTTTGCTGTTTGTGTGATAACGTTTAGAACCAATTTGACAGCGTAAGTTCTCTTTCAGCGTATGTGTGTTTTTGTTGCGTTTCCAACTACCAGAGCTTCTCTTTTATATGGCAGCGAGAAATGTGACTGTTGAATAGCATTAAATGCTTTACGTGAATAGTACACTGCTGCATTTAATGTTTCACTCTTTTGTCAACTACCTCGAGCCTTGTTTCAACTGCTCTTGCTGACTTTGCCTTTTGTAGCTTCTAACGTTCCTTTTGTCAGTTAGACAGATTTGACGTTGTACCTTTTTCAACTTGTACTTGCTTCTGGACTTAGACTATTATAATGACGTTTGAATATCAGAGTCTTCAGCGTTGGTGCAGATGTAACTTCAGTCATCAGACTTTGGAAGTTCTTTGTAGCGAGATACCATTAGATCTTCTGAGCCTTGCTTCTGATTTCCATCTTCTGATGCTTTCAAGATCATGTTCTGATTTTCTCAAGACCATCTTCTTATGTCTTTCAAACCATGTTCTGATGAAGCTATCCAGATCTCCTGGACCAAAGCTTCTGAATGATGATTTAGTGCATACTCTTTTAGACTTTTCCTGAAATGGAAAACGTGAATAATTAGAGTATCATATTGTCTTATACAAAATTCATATATAATGTTATCATCGTAACTAGAAATATTGATCATAACATTTCATGTTCTAACAATCTCCCCCTTTTTGATGATGACAAAAACATACATAATTGATATGAATTTGTATCCAGAATAACAGATGAAAAAGACAATAACATAAAAGCATATTAATCAAAGTGTGTGAATATGTCTCCCCTGAGATTAACAATCTCCCCCTGAAATTAATACTAGAAGAATTTATAAATAAAAGACTTCCCTGAGTATTTTCCATTTTAGAAGAGACTTTCACGTTGAAATTTATCTTCAGATGATTCAGAGCTTCCTTTAAGAGCTTCCATTGGACAACTTCAAAGCTTTGAATTTTTTTCTAGAACACTTAGCTTATCAGAGCATTAAAGTCGATTGCTTCAGATCTTGTTAATGAACTGATGAAAGCATTGCTAAGGTATCCTCGTATTCAAGGGACTTGACTATTTTTTAAATCGAAAGGCAACAGGCAACAGGCAGCATGAGAAGAGTTACCATTAAAGGTGTGTGTGCCACAATCAAGTGATTCAGTTCAGATATTTTATCTTGTAAAATTAGTGATTCTAAGTTCAATTCATAGTTTATCGCTCTCTAGGGTTACTAACCACACAGTTATATTGTACACAAGTTAAAATGCGGAAAAGTAAATCCTAAACTATTACAAGGCTTCGGGTGGGGATTACATAGCCAAAAACCCGGAAAGAAAGGCAGAAAATTAAAGGAAAGAAAATAAAACCCTAAACTATTACATGGCTTTGGGATAGTTACAATAAAATAGATCAAAAATTAAAATTGTAAACCTTGCAGCATATTAATAATTTAGGCAGACGATAGGAAATCAACAAAGCAAAGGCAAACCCCGAGCGGGAAAAAGTTAACCATAGTTAAAAGAAAATCAGGTGTGAAAAAAAAACCTAGACTAGGGTTAGTGTAAAAATTTATTTTGATCAAAGCCCTTAATTAATTATTGGTTGGGAACCTAATTAATTAGAAAACTCTAATTCTGATTAAATTAAAAGTTAGCCTTAATTCACCTAATTAGTTTAATTATCCTAATTAATTAAATTATCTAATTATTCTAATAATTAAAATCTAATTAAAATTATTAACTAAATAACCCTAATTAAAATTATCCTATTAACTAAAAAACTAATAAATTTAATTATACTAATTTAATTAAATAATAAAAAGTAATTTAACTAAACTAAAAACTATTTTTTTTT
Source organism: Vicia villosa (assembly GCF_029867415.1). Classification (NCBI taxonomy): domain Eukaryota; kingdom Viridiplantae; phylum Streptophyta; class Magnoliopsida; order Fabales; family Fabaceae; genus Vicia; species Vicia villosa. The sequence goes on along the minus strand of NC_081180.1, from coordinate 132,830,029 downwards.
TTGTTTTTCAATGGCTGATTTTAATAAAAATTAAAATTAAACAAGTTAATAAAAGGAGAGAAAAAATAATTAAAAAAATAGTTTAGACAAGCCTGGTGTGTAGTTTGGCAAGAGGGGTGTGGATTAAACTCAAGAGGAGTCCAGCCCATTAGCACAAGAACTTCCATCGTGTGAGATCCGGCGTGGTTGTCCTCTGAGGGATCATAGTGGGAGAGCGTCATCTGGAGCATTGGATTTGTAATGGGAAAGATCTGATGGCTGATACATGAGGTCATACCATGAAGCTCCGGGGATATTGCATACTAGATCAAAAGGACGAGTATTTCATAAAAGAATAAGTGGGAGCGAAGGATCGAATCCACGTCCCCTGACTTACCCTAAGCTCTTCACCAACCCAGCCAAACGTTCAAATTGTTAAGCAAACGCATTCAATGTATGATATATAGAAACCACAATTATAAATGAAACGCGCGCGAATTTTTGAATCAGCCAACAACGCAGGGACACGTCTCCATCTTCTTCCCTGAACCGTTGTGTTAGACATATAGGGCTATACCTACGGAAAACGTTTGTGGCCATAGGTCTTGCAACTTCAAAAATCAGCTATGCACAAAATAAATTAAATGTGAGGCCACGGATGAGTTCGTCTCATCCTCACGAACTCAAAGGTACCTGCAATTTCATGTGATTCTCCCTACAATAGAAATCCCTCATTCAAGCTCTCAAACCCTAATCATGGCAAATCCCCCATCCGTGTGAATAACAACAATTAAACATCCAGAAACGTTCATAACAATATGATAAACACAAATACATGATCAAAATTCATTCATGATGTATACAAAGGCGTAATCGAAGTAAAAAAGAATAGGAAAAACTGTAGGATATAAGTGGTGATTCCAAATGCTTTGATCGTTGGCAATGATTGGTATCGCTTCAGGAGTGATCCAGGAACGTGAATTGATCTTCAAATCTTCTTGAATGGGGCTACAAATCAAAATTTGAGTTGGTGGTTTTCTTGAAATTTCAAGAGCTCAATTGGGGTTCTTCTGGGTGCAAAAAAACCTTATGAATTCGTCCCCTCCCTTCGTACCAGGTTTTAGCACTTATAGGTATTGAAATAGGTTAGCAAAGTTGATCCAAATCTTGCTAATTGGAAATATTCATGTGTGATTGGAACTTGACTTTCAATCTTTCCAATATTGGCCAATTTGCATATTTTCTTTACCAATCTCAATATCCAAAAAATTTAAATCAATCATGTGACTTAAATGGTGATTGAATCTGATTAGAATTCCTTGCCAAATCAAATCTTTGATTTTTTCATAATTATTTAATTTATATCATATTTAAATGAATAAAATTAAATATAAATATCAAGTAATCATTAAAAAATCATGGCCTTGAGATATGATATCTTTGATGACTTGGGGAACAAGATTGGGCCATAAAAAGTTGGATCTCTTTGCAAGAAAACTCATTTTGAATCATATTTGTTTCACATTTTTCACCCAAATTTGTCCAACTTTGATAAGACATATCTACCAAATTTTTTAAGATATGGGAGAGTTCTGGGACTTTTTGGAAATCCCAAGATGTCCTCTATAATCCACTTTGGAACCTTTTTTCCATTTGGAGATTTTATCTTGATGATATGGGGTTTGACAAAAAACTGCTTTTGGTTTACTTTCAAAAAGGACCTGTAATGTTTTGGCTTATATCTCCCAAATGAAGCATTTTTGGCCTTGGAATTAGAGATACAAAGTTGTATAGAATTCAATTTCCTTCAAAATAGGTTTTGGTTGTGAAATTTCTAATGTTCCATGTGAAAGTTATGGCTGGTCAAAGTTTAGTTGACTTTTAGATCAAAAACCCTAATTTAGAAACTGAGTTTTGTTGATTTCTGAACTTTCCCCGATGAATCGTGATCAACCCTTTATCAAATGATGGATGTTACTTCAAAATAAGTATGTTGACAAAAAATCAAGAATTTTGACTGTATTTTGACCACAGTTGACTTTCGGAGCTTTTGATTGAGTAATCTTGGGAACTGAGGCTTGAAACTTGTCATGGGGTTAATTTGAATCATAAGAGGTCATATGAATCCTACTTGAGACCTTGATTCACTCATCTTCCTTAGGAAATCCAAAATCCTAATTTGAAGGTGTTGTAACCCAAAATTTGCCCGCACTTTTCAAAAATTCAAAACTATTTTAAAAATTGAGTTATATAAAAATCTTGGATTCATTTACATTGACATCATGAATTTTATAAATATTCAATTTAAAGTCTATTTTAAAATATAGTAGTTTACTCTTAAATTGCTTATATTTTAATAAATAGAAAATGTTGGCCGATGCTTCATACACTTTCAATTGGCTTTTTATTTCTAAAAAATAACATAGCACAATTGGTTAGGAAGTAAGGTTTGCAAACAAAAGGTCACGAGTTCAATTCCCGTTTTTTTGCACCTAGACGTATCTGGACACAAGTACGTCCAAATTCTTAATCTAGGATCTTTTCCTTTTTAGGATTGTTTTGACCTAATTTCCAGTCTATAAAAGGTCATCTCTACACTCTCTTTTTTCATCAACAATTTCCTGAAACTTTCCTCCTTCAACAATTTTCTAATAGTTTTTTCAAATTTCATTCACTTTTTTAAGTTTTTTACACAAACACTTTTTAACCTTGTTTTGGCCAATGATAATACCTGAGGCCTCTTTTTTTTCAAAATAATTTTCACACTGTCCGATGATTAACATATGAGGCCCCAATTTTATTTTCAAAATGTTAATCTTTTCCGGTTTTAATTTCAAACTTGCTTTTACCATATGATGATATGTATGATGGTGTCTTCTTCCCTCAACAATTTCTCAAATTTTGTAAATAATCCCCACACATATGTTCATCTTTTAGAAAAAACCTCTGTGTTTCAACCCAAACCACTTTACTACAAGAAAGAAACAAAGAAGGGCAATTTGTTTTAAACTCATCTTGCTTCATAACAACAACAATAACCGTCTTTTTCATGAACAAGTTTTGAGAATTAACTTTTTTTTGTTTTGTTCTTGTTTCTAAACCATTAACCACATAGCAGTTCATGAAAGCCATATCAAACTTGTACAAACAAATCTCCATCGATTTCATATAAACAAACAGCCATCATGTTTTAATGTTACAACATTATGCTTAACTCTTAACCTGCAGGAAAATGCACATTCAAGTTCTTTTTGTAGAAAAATAGAGAAGTAGCAAGAACAACTCTGAACCCATCAGCGATATCACCATCACAGTCACCGACGCCCTCTCAGATTCAGCACGACATCGACACCACCCTCCGATCTCCAACATCAACCTTCAATTTCACAAGCAAGCCCCAACCGTGCTTCCACCAACCACGACGGCGACGTGAAAATGCTTCAGTCGCTTCCGATCCGAACCAGCCACTCCAATCGCTACTCACCACCGACGAACTCGCTGCAGCAAGCTCCGGCGAACCACTACCGCGAAGATCCAGCCTCCCTACAACCGAACTTCAAACGCAGGTAACTCGATTCACTTCCACTCGTCTTCATTGTTCCCGTTCTTGCAATTTTCGTTGTTGTTTGATGAACGATTCTTGAATATTATTGTTACATTATGCTTGACCTTGTCTGTGAGAATTATTTGAAATTGAATTGCAAGGAGAAGTAGGATAAATATCCCAGAGAGAAGAGTTGTTGTTTGCACAGTGAGTGAGATGGAAACACAGTGAGAGAGAGGATAATTTGGGTATGTTGGTTGTTGCGTGGTTATGGCTTTTTGTTCTATTCCTTTTTCTTTTCTTTTTTTATTTATGTATAGCAATTAATTTGTTTTTTTTAATAAGGCATATATATATATATATATATATATATATATATATATATATATATATATATATATATATATATATATATATATATATATATATATATATATATATATCAAAAGAAAAAATACAAAAGGGGGAACAAGTTAGCCCCAAGATTACGAGAACCTAAAGAAAGGTATGCCTAACCTATTCTTTACAAAATCATTCCTAATCCCCAACGGGATGGAATCAAAAGTAACGGTAGAACCGATGCCGAGCGCGAAATTCGCCAAAAAATCGGCACAAGAATTACCTTCTCTATAGATGTGAGTGAAAGTTAGATGAGAGAAATTAGTGTGAAGAACGCAATAGCGCCAACGAAACCTATAAACAAAGGGAACAAGATTATGGTTGGAGAAAGCTTTGACCACCAAGCTAGAATCGGTTTCAACCCAAAGCTTATTCCAATCGTTAAGAATGGCAATCTCCATGGCTCTATGACCGCGCCGAATTCAGCGTGCAGAGAAGAGGTGAAACGAATAGGCTCAGCAAAAGCAAGGGTGAAATCTCCGTTGTGATTACGAAAAATACCTCCACAACCCGCCTTGGAAATGTCGGGAATAAAGGAACCGTCGCAGTTGCATTTGAGCCAACCCAAAGACGGAGGAGTCCAAAGAACCTCTTTAATAGTGGGAGACTTAGGAGGAATAATGTTGACTCTGAAATCTTTTATGAAGGAGAAATCATGCATGCTAATAAAAGATCCTTTGCTGGACGAGTTACCGGATTTTTGGACTTGCTGCAAGATCCAATCAGTAGCAGATTTGAGAGACGGTTTGCGGTTATCGTGCTTAGCAGAATTCCGGATTTGCCAAAGAGAGAACAAGGAATTAACAACAGCAGCACCATGAATCAACGCTACCTGCGGGGTATTAAGACAAAGGTTGCTGTCCAACCAATCTGGGACAGTGGAAGGAAAATAGTTAGAATGTAACTTCATCCTAAGCCAAGACCAAAGACTTTTGGTGAAATTGCAATCAAATAGCAGGTGCTGGAAAGAATCGGAATCAGCAAGACAGATCGGACAACGGGAAGCCAACGGAATTCCCTTCTTCATGATGAAGTCATCCGTGGGAAGCTTGTGATGAAACATACGCCAAACCGTGATAGACCGACTAGGCGGGATATTCGAGTGCCAGATCACTTTACTTCAAGGGCAGTCCAGGTTGGGTTTTGCGACAAAAAGGTATGCATCCTTTAGCGCAAGATGGCCCGAGACCGAATGTTTCCAACCCATCTCGTCTTCCAGATCCGAAGAAGGAGCCAAAACATTATCCAAACGGGAAGACAGAAACGGAAACCAAACAAACCAATCCGGGGGGATGTTCCAAAGGCCTTGCGAAGCGAGATTAGAAATGAAGGCGTGAGGATTGATACCTTTGAGCGTTAACTCTTCCATAGAAGTGCTGTCAATAAACGGTTCACCATTCCAAGCGTCGGTCCAGAAACGAATCATAGAACCAGAGCCCAAATTCCAACAAGAATTGTTAGCAATCGTGTTACTGTTAGCCTTGATTCCGGTCCAGATGGAGGAGAAGATATGGTACCGAATAAAGCCGTAGGATTTGACCACCCTATTACGCAACAGAATAGCCCAGTCCTCCTTGCTGCTGCGCATCTCAAAAAACAGCTTCAACTTTGCTGCTTCATTCAACCAAAGAATCGATCTAATGCCCAAACCCCCCTTCGAGAATGGTTGACAGACTTTTTTCCAGGAAACAACGCAGCCTTTCCTAACATCAGTGCTTCCAGACCAGAGGAAATTCCTGCAAGCTTTCTCCAGCTCTCTAATACACGCAGTCGGCCAGTTATAGATATTGATGCTATACATAGTCATACTATAAACGACGGATTTAATGAGGATAAGTCTACCGGCCATGGACAAACAAGAACATTTCCAACCTGCCAGCTTCGCGGAAATTTTGTCCATGATTGGATTGAAGTAGCAGCACTTTGCTCTACCCTTAAAGATGGGTGCACCAAGGTAATAGAAGGGAAATTCACCAAGATTGAACCCTGTAAACGCCAGAATACGAGATTTCAATCGTAACGACATCTTCCCCAAATAAACAAAAGATTTGTCAAGATTGATATGCTGGCCCGATGCTTGAGTATATCTACCGAAGATGTTCTGTAACAGGATAAGGTTGGAGCGTTTGCCGGAACAAAATAACAAAATATCGTCCGCAAACATAATGTGAGAGGGCACCAAATTGTGCTTGGAAGCCTTGATAAGAGAAAGACGGCCATTAGACACCGCCTTGCAAATGAGTCTGCTCAAAACGTCTTGGGCCAAGTCGAAAAGAAGAGGAGAAAGAGGATCTCCTTGGCGAACCCCTCTTTTGCAACTGAAAAAACCGTGTAATTCCCCATTCAAACAGATAGACATGCGAGCAGAAGAAAAAATGGCCAAGATCCAATTACAGAAGATATCTCCGAAACCATATCCACGAAGAACCTGCAAAATGAAGTCCCAGCTGATAGTATCGAAAGCCTTAGAGATGTCAACTTTCATGGCAATGTTACCATAGATGCTCTTGTTATCTAAAACATTTATGGCTTCCGAGGCTAAGCAAATGAAATCTTTAATATTCCGGCCCGGGATGAATCCACGCTGCTCCTTAGAAATGAGGGACGACAAAAAGGAAGACAGCCTGACTGCTATGATCTTGGAGATTATCTTAAATTTGAAATTAGATAGAGCAATAGGCCGAAAATCTCTAAGAGCCTGGGCGTCCGGTGATTTCGGAATGAGGATGATTTTACTCACATTGTAGTTGGGAATAACGCTGCCGGATTGGAAAAATTGAGTAACCGCCGCACAAACGCCGTCTTTGATGATGCTCCAGTAAGTATGGTAGAAGAAACCACCAAAACCATCGGGCCCTGGTGCACTATGTTTGTTAAGGCTGAAAACAACATGCTGGATCTCTTCTTCTGAAGGCAGAATGGTAAGGAGTGCATTCATCTCATCATTAACCAGATTCGGAATGACGTCCTCAATGATATCAGTAGCAGAAGAAATACATGCAAAACCAAAAAGATTAGAAAAGTAAGACACAGCCAGATTAGCCATATCCTTTTTGTCCGTTACTGCATTGTTACCATCCATAAGCAAATAAATAGCATTATTAGATCTTTTTATTTTGGCAATTCTGTGGAAATAAGCTGTGTTACGATCCCCATCGCAATGCCATTCCAAATTCGCCTTTTCCGCCCAGAAAATCTCTTCCTGCTTAAGGTAAGTTTCCAACACCAGCTGAGCTTCTTTTTCCTGCTCACGGAGTGAGGAAGAATCACCAAGGTTGCTAATATTCTCCTGAATACCAACCAGAACATATTTTTGGTCTTGAATTCTTTGGTGAATGTTACCAAAGGTATTCCAGTTCCAATGCTTAAGCTTGTATTTGAGTTGCTGGAGTTTTTTGGAGAGGATCCACATTGGACATTGTCATACCCTAATTTTTGACCCCCCTGAGATGACATATCTTCAGGATTTTTCATCAGGTCAAGACAAGTACCCAGAGCAGTCATTTCTCCATCTGGTACCTAATCGAGGATGCTCAAAGACAAGAAAGCTCAGGCAAAGGATCAATCAATACAAAGACTAGTCTCTAATACAATCATGGGGCTCAAAAACTTCACTTTTCTCATCTATGATTGATTAGACATCTAGTCATATGAGTACAGGTTTACTCAGGTCACCAGACTAGGGTTTTGAGCCTATCAAGGACTGAAATCAGGGATCACATTTGGGAAACCCTAAAAAACCTCAGAGGATCATTCAAAGACATCAATCATCTTCAAATAACTCATCTTACAAGATCTACTGGACATCACACTTCAATTCAAAGTCTACAGTCATTATTTTCACATGGTCGACAAATTAGGGTTTTGACCTAATTCACCAAGATAGTTGACTTCTGATCAGGGCATGAATCCAAAACTCAAAACATGATTCAAGGATCTCTACTACCTCCATATAATCCATTTATATCATCCATTTGGGGAGAAGATCTTATTTCTACACAAAAGCCCAAAAATTCACTTTGTCAGGAAAAAGTCAACTGTGAAGGATCATCATTGACTTTTAAGGTTTTTGGTCAAAAAATGACTTTCAAAGATCAATATCATCAATATATGGATGTCAAAGTCATTTGGCCAAAGAAATTCAAAGAAATTCATCAAGGAGCGAAAAGTCGGGAATTAGGGTTTTTGAGGGCATGGTGAGATCTCAAAATTTCACCTACACAACTCAAAAAACTTCCAACATGAAAGTTGTAGATCTTGCCAAATAAAACAACATCTTACAAGGGAACTTTTTTCAAAAGATCAACCATTTATGAAGTTTTGGAAATTTTGAAGTTTAGGTCATAAACACTTAGAAATTTTTCTAAGTGTTTTAACCTAGTTTTCTTCCAACTTTGGCCTCATTTTTCACAAATTTCCCAAAGGATTCTGAAGAAGACATAAACTAATGATTTAAAGTAGATGTTTAGGGCTTTCCAAATTGTGTTCAACCTTCTCAAAATTCAATTTGAGCTAAGAGTTATGCTTGTTCAAAGTTGGCCTCATGAAGTGAAATTATAGGTCATGCATCATTTTGGAACTTTGAAGTTTTGTGCACATGACCTCAAATACAGATGCTACATGACCCATAATACATCTGCAAACATGCCATGCATTCATTTTCACCATGCCATGATAATTGAAGAAGATTCCTAAAACAAGAACATGTGATTATGTAATGATTACATTTGAGAATTTATGGCAAATTGATGAATCACCCAAGGAATCTTCTCATCAACCAATTAGAGCTCACTTTGCATCTGAATTGTCCCCTAAGATCAGATAGAATCAATGGATAGGGGAGGTGGCTCGAAAATGCAATGATCACACTTGGATATTCTTTGAAATTTCTTCATGGCTAAGAAACCAAACTTGCTTCACTAAGCAAGCTCACTCTCTCACTGAGTACTGAGACATTTGCCTATAAATAGGAGAGCACAATTCAGTAGAAAAACACACCAAAGCAACCATATTACTTGCTTTCTCTTTCTCTTCTCTTGTTCATTGTTTTTCAAAGTTCTTTGGCAAGAAGAATCGATTTCTTCAAACCAGAGCTTATCTTTGGGAAGTGAGCATTCTAACATCTCAAGGGAGGTCATTTGAGGTGATCCAAGCACCTGGATCACTTCTGTAGGTGGAGGAAAACCATTGTTGCTCTCACTTTGGAGCATCTGCAGTTGGAGGTCCATGGAGTGATTCAGAAGGTTTCAAGGCAAGCCAATCATCCAGACACACTCCTCAGGTCATAGTGAAGCTAACCAGATGGCTGCAGCTCATCTGTAACTCGAGAATCAACACCCTCCATGTTCACTTGAAGCTGAAATCGAGGGAGGTCCATAGAACAATTCAGGAGGTTTGAGGTCATTACAAGCATTCAGTTATGTCATACCCTAATTTTTGACCCCCCTGAGATGGCATATCTTCAGAATTTTTCATCAGGTCAAGACAAGTACCCAGAGCAGTCATTTCTCCATCTGGTACCTAATCGAGGATGCTCAAAGACAAGAAAGCTCAGGCAAAGGATCAATCAATACAAAGACTAGTCTCTAATACAATCATGGGGCTCAAAAACTTCACTTTTCTCATCTATGATTGATTAGACATCCAGTCATATGAGTACAGGTTTACTCAGGTCACCAGACTAGGGTTTTGAGCCTATCAAGGACTAAAATCAGGGATCACATTTGGGAAACCCTAAAAAACCTCAGAGGGTCATTCAAAGACATCAATCATCTTCAAATAACTCATATTACAAGGTCTACTGGACATCACACTTCAATTCAAAGTCTACAGTCATTACTTTCACATGGTCGACAAATTAGGGTTTTGACCTAATTCACCAAGATAGTTGACTTCTGATCAGGGCATGAATCCAAAACTCAAGACATGATTCAAGGATCTCTACTACCTCCATATAATCCATTTATATCATCCATTTGGGGAGAAGATCTTATTTCTACACAAAAGCCCAAAAATTCACTTTGTCAGGAAAAAGTCAACTGTGAAGGATCATCATTGACTTTTAAGGTTTTTGGTCAAAAAATGACTTTCAAAGATCAATATCATCAATATATGGATGTCAAAGTCATTTGGCCAAAGAAATTCAAAGAAATTCATCAAGGAGCGAAAAGTCGGGAATTAGGGTTTTTGAAGGCATGGTGAGATCTCAAAATTTCACCTACACAACTCAAAAAACTTCCAACATGAAAGTTGTAGATCTTGCCAAATAAAACAACATCTTACAAGGGAACTTTTTTCAAAAGATCAACCATTTATGAAGTTTTGGAGATTTTGAAGTTTAGGTCATAAACACTTAGAAATTTTTCTAAGTGTTTTAACCTAGTTTTCTTCCAACTTTGGCCTCATTTTTCACAAATTTCCCAAAGGATTCTGAAGAAGACATAAACTAATGATTTAAAGTAGATGTTTAGGGCTTTCCAAATTGTGTTCAACCTTCTCAAAATTCAATTTGAGCTAAGAGTTATGCTTGTTCAAAGTTGGCCTCATGAAGTGAAATTATAGGTCATGCATCATTTTGGAACTTTGAAATTTTGTGCACATGACCTCAAATGCAGATGCTACATGACCCATAATACATCTGCAAACATGCCATGCATTCATTTTCACCATGCCATAAGAATTGAAGAAGATTCTAAAAACAAGAACATGTGATTATGTAATGATTACATTTGTGAATTTATGGCAAATTGATGAATCACCCAAGGAATCTTCTCACCAACCAATTAGAGCTCATTTCTGGCTCAGAATTGTCCCCTAAGATCAAGCAAAATCGAGGGCTAGGGGATTGATCAAATGGAATCAAAATTCTCATCATTGCATAAGAGATATTTGCAAATTTCCTTCATGGCTAAGAAAGCAAATCAACTTCACTAAGGAAGCTCACTCCTCTGCAGCTATACTGATCCATTTGCCTATAAATACAGATGCATTCCTCATTCAAAAACACACCAAAGCAACCATATTACTTGCTTTCTCTTTCTCTTCTCTTGTTCATTGTTTTTCAAAGTTCTTTGGCAAGAAGAATCGATTTCTTCAAACCAGAGCTTATCTTTGGGAAGTGAGCATTCTAACATCTCAAGGGAGGTCATTTGAGGTGATCCAAGCACCTGGATCACTTCTGTAGGTGGAGGAACACCATTGTTGCTCTCACTTTGGAGCATTTGCAGTTGGAGGTCCATGGAGTGATTCAGAAGGTTTCAAGGCAAGCCAATCATCCAGGCACACTCCTCAGGTCATAGTGAAGCTAACCAGATGGCTGCAGCTCATCTGTAACTCGAGAATCAACACCCTCCATGTTCACTTGAAGCTGAAATCGAGGGAGGTCCATAGAACAATTCAGAAGGATTCAGGCTATAATAAATATCCAGTTAGCATCGTTGAGTCTCAGGGAAGCTATTGAGATCATTCATTCAAGCCCAGGTGCTCTCAATCATCCTCACGACCTCCATTTTCAGAGGTAAGTTTCTGAACTCCACCTCTTTAATTTAAGTACTCTTTGTGTTAAAGCTCGATTCTATCTTGTTCAGCATCATCAGAGGATTGAAAACCCTCTATCATCATTCATTTATTCATCTTGTGCATCATTTAATTTTAAAATTAGGGTTTATGTGTTCTTCGTGTTCATAATGAAATTCGTTAGTTACACTTAGAATAAATGAATTCTGAGCCCATAATCATGTTCCTTGTCCAAAAACGAGTGAGATTGATGTTTACATCACGCCATTTAGTTGAGAAACCAGAGAGTTAGGAATTTGAAAATCTGAAGCTCGAGGAAGAAGATGAACATGGCGCGCGTAAAATTTGAATTTCCTGGCTTATCTGAAAATATAATATATTGAGTGTATATAGTTAACAAGCTGCGCGCGCAGCTCAGTTGGTTAAGTTTTGAAATGTGATCATGAAGGGCGTGGGTTCGAACCTCTCTAGGGCCAAACCATTTTTTTAGCACCCATTTTCATTTCTTTTTTTTTACAAACTTCACACAATTAATAAACTTATCAAATCAAATCATTTTTACTTCATTTTTTACACACTTGCTATTTAATATACTTACTTTGTGAATAATCAAAAAAATCATAAAAATATTATTTATTTCATGTATTTTAATTAGGTTTAAAATAGTATGTTTTAAAAGTTTTCTTAAGTACTTTAAAATATATATTTTCATTTTTGTTTTAACCTAATTACTTTGTGAATAATTTTATGATAAAACCCTAATTGTTTAGGTCTTAATTAAGTAAAAATCTTTATTTTTATCTTAATTAAGTTGACTTTTTGTCAATATTCAAAACTGTTTTCAATCTCTGATTAAACGGATGATTAAGGTTTTCAAACAACAAAACCTTGCATCATTCCAAATCATTTTTCAAATTGCTTTTACACCAGTACTGTAAAGTACTGGGCCTCTAATAGAGTGTAAGTCCCAAAAACCTTCTCTTCTTAGCTTGTTTTCAAAACTGTATTTTCAAAATCTTCTTTCTGTTTTCAAAACATTCTTCTGGTATTTGAAGGGCATTATTCCCGGTGAAACTCTTCAGATACCTATGTGACCTTTGTCCATCTTCACTTCTTCTGTTTTCAAAAACCATTAACTGTTTATCATATCCATTCAACTGTTATCAACAAAAACAATAAAAATACTGTTGAGGCTCTGTACATACTTCTTCAATGGCCTCCACTCCATCCAGGTTAGGCTTTACAAGCTTTCAATTTACAGTCTTTATTTAAATTACTGTCAAATATAAACTGTACATATATTTGTTTAGAACTACGTTTGAGTGTAAACCCTAGGACAGTTAAACTATATATATATTATAGGAATATGACCTAGGATTGAGAATGTCTTCCCGGTGAAGGCTCTTTCCTAATTAGAGATCTGTAGTTCAAACCCCCAAGATGAATTATTCCCGGTGAAACATCTTGGCAAAAACCTTAGAATCCAAATAATAGGACACATCCACCCAAAGAGGAATTATTCCCGGTGAAACCTCTTACCCATTTGCTTAGAGCCAAAATAAGTTCAAAAATTACATAGCTTTCTCTTGTGCTATAACAAGGACCCTCGATTAGCCTCCTCTTGGGCTTTGTACAAGGACCCACAGGCTTCTTAAAAGCATTTCCAGCTTCCTCTTGAGCTTGTATACAAGGACCCATCAGGTTTCTTATAAACATAGGAACAGGTCTTTAGTCACCTTTTAGCCCACCCTGGTGAGTTTCTTCCAATTTAAAACCAGACTTTAAACAAGCTAAGTTTATCTCAATTTTACATTGAGTACATTTTTGGAATGAGAGACATGGACAGTCTCTGTCACCCTCATCTTTATCAATCTTCCTTAGCAGAGTCTAGGATCCATGTTTGGTCGTCCTCAGCATTGAGTCAGCCTTCATCTTGGGCTTTAAACAAGAAGTCTCCACTAGATAATCTTTCTGCCAATCTTTTTATCCTTTAATAATTAATGGAGTGCTACCCAAATTTATTCTTTCAAAACCCCTGGAAAGGGTTAGCCTCCAAAATTAATTAATAAATAATTTCATTCTCTTAGGAGATAATTTCCCCAAAAGAGTCCAAACCCCTGGAAAGGGTCAGCCTCCAAAAAAAAAAAACATGATAAAGTCAGTCTTTTAACAGACAAATTCACCAGCTGAGTCAAATCCCTGGAAAGGGTTAGCTTCCAAAGAAAAACAGTCTTTTAATAAATAAAACCTCCTCAGTAGAGTCAAAACCAACAAAAACAGTTAGCCTCAACCTTGGGCTTCATACAAGGCACCCAAACAATAAAACTCCCCTGTCAAGAGTCAGCCTCAACCTTGGGCATTGTACAAGGCAGATAATAGAGTCTCCCCAGTGAGTCCTTCATCACTCAGTAGCCACAACCTTGGGCTTTGTACAAGGCAGATAAACCATATCTTTCATGTGTCAAAGATTCCTAACACTTAGGATCTTTCCCCATATAGTCATCCATACTTAATTCATTTAAGAGTCCGCCACAACCTTGGGCTTTGTACAAGGCAGAAAATAATGTTTTCCCCTAGCTAGAGTTAGCCACAACCTTGGGCTTTATACAAGGCACATAAAATAGAGTCATTCAATTATCCTCAACAGTTAGCCACAACCTTGGGCTTTGTACAAGGCACACAAATAGAGTCTCCCTAAGTAGAGTCAGCCTCAATTCTGGGCTTTGTACAGAACACAAAAATACCCTGTAATTAATTCCCAGTGGAGTCATCTCCCAGAGTCAATAATATTAATTAATCAATCAAAAAGCCTCAAGCTTGGGCCTCATACAAGCCAGCTAAAAGTCAAATCTTTTATACAGTAGATAGACATAGCTTATCTCCATAGAGAGATATTTTTACTACTCTACCACATTCAAACAAACAAACATTTCATTTCAATTTTAATCAAGTCTCCCATTTAGGATTTTGAAAGGCATGAGCTGGCAGTAAAACCCAGACATGTGGTAACTTTCCCTAATTTGGATGAGCATCTTTCTTTCATTTAAGAGGCATTTGACTGGTATACTTGCACATACACAAGTAAGGTCCCCCTCTTGAATGAAATGAATTCAGTTATTCTGTCACTCCTTTAAATGTTTGTGGTAGAATAGTACAAATACCTCTCTGTAGAGATAATTTCATGTCTCTTTACTGTAAACAGAGATTTAATTCCAAGCTTCAACCTTGAGCTTCAAGCAAGGCACCAAAAATAATTAATTTCCCTAGTTAGTTCCCCGAACTACATTAAGCTCTGACTTCCACTAGGGATATGTAGGCATGAGGTTCACAAGGAATCTCAGCGAGCTAATAAACTACCAAAAATAGTCAGTTTGTCTGTCTGTCTGTCTTTTAAAATAATTCAATTCCTTCTCCTAATACAAAGGAGAAACTTTCCCAATCATTAGCAATAAACACAAACACAATGACACAGAGAAGGTTCCTGTAGAGTACTACAGATATGTAGGGTGTTTAAACACTTCCCTATGTATAACCGACCTCCCGGACTCCAGAATTTCTAGTCTAGGTGAAATCCCCACACTTAGCAAACTCCTAGGGTTTAGTTGAGATCTTTTTTCCCCTTTCCTACTCGTAGGACAAATAAGAAAGTTCGTGTGATATCGTAGGAAGAACTGAAATAAAATTCATCCCACCACGGGCGCATTCTCCTTCCAAATTTCGCGTGAAGGGTTTAGCGTGCCGTCCTCCCAAGTGAAACGGGGAGGTAAAGAAAACGACCACCACAAGTTAGCATCACTGAGCCACAAGGAAGCTTTTGGGATCGTTCATACAAGCCCAGTTGCTCTCTATCATCCTCACGATCTCCATTTTCAGAGGTAAGTTTCTGAACTCTCTCTCTTTAATTTAAGTACTCTTTGTGAAATAGCTCGATTCTATCTTGTTCAGCATCATCAGAGGATTGAAAACCCTCTATCATCATCCATTTATCTTTCAGTATAGTCATTTAATTTAATTTTGAAATTTTAGGGTTCTTCACGATTTCTGGTAAATTAATTAGATGTAGTTAATGATAGTTCATGTTAGTTACATATTTAGAATCGTGAGTGAATTTAGAGCAAGTTTCATGTTTACATCGTTGCAAATGGTTGAGAAACGAGTAAGTTCAGAATTTCAAAAATGGAGAGCTTGAGGTTGAAGATGAAGATGGTGGTGGCGCGCAAATTTGAATTCTCAGGGGAGAGTTTATTTTATTTTGAATGGTGTGCGTTTTATTAACGACTGAATAACTTGCCCTAGTGGCCACACATGCGCTCTTAGTCTCCTCATGCCAAAGGTCTGGGGTTCGAATCCCCCTCGCCCCAGACTTTTTGGTTCTTTTATTTTTCAAAGATTTACAACTTGTTTTGAAACATAACCAAATGAAGGCAAGTCACTAACACTGAGCGCGCGTTGGCTCAGTGGTGTTGTTTTGGGCTGGTAACCTCAAGGGCGTGGGTTCAAACCCTCCAAGGGCCAAAACTTATTTTTTTTAACACTAATTTCTTTCATTTCTCTTCACAACTTCACATATTTATTTAACCTATCAAAATAAATCATTTTCACTTCATTTTTCATACACCTATTATTTAATATATCTATTTTGTGAATAGTCCAAAAAATCATAAAAATATTATTTATTTCTTGAGTTTTTAATTAGGTTTAAAATAGTATGTTTTAAGTGTTTTCTTAAATACTTTAAATATATATTATCACTTTATTTTAACCTAATCACTTTGTAAATAAGTTTATGATAAAACCCTAATTATTTAGGTCTTAATTAAGTAAAAATCTTTATTTTTACTTTAATTAAGTTGACTTTTGTCAATTTTCAAAGCTGTTATCAATCTCCGATTAAACGGATGATTAAGGTTTTCAAACAACAAAACCTTATATCATTTCAAATCATTTTCAACTGCTTTTATCACCAGTACTGCAAAGTACTGGGCCTCTAATAGAGTGTAAGTCCCAAAAAACCTTCTCTTCTTAGCTTGTTTTTAAAAACTGTATTTTCAAAATCTTCTTTCTGTTTTCAAAACATTCCTCTGGTATTTGAAGGGCATTATTCCCGGTGAAACTCTTCAGATACCTATGTGACCTTTGTCCATCTTCACTTCTTCTGTTTTAAAAAAACCATTAACTATTTATCATATATATATTCAACTGTTATCAACAAAACAACAAAAATACTGTTGAGGCTCTGTACATACTTCTTCAATGGCCTCCACTCCATCCAGGTTAGGCTTTACAAGCTTTCAATTTACAGTCTTTGTTTAAATTACTGTCAAATATAAACTGTGCATATATTAGTTTAGAACTACGTTTGAGTATAAACCTTAGGACAGTTAAACTATATATATATTATAGGAATATGACCTAGGATTGAGAATGTCTTCCCGGTGAAGGCTCTTTCCTAATTAGAGATCTGTAGTTCAAACCCCCAAGATGAATTATTCCCGGTGAAACATCTTGGCAAAAACCTTAGAATCCAAATAAATAGGACACATCCACCCAAAGAGGAATTATTCCCGGTGAAACCTCTTACCCATTTGCTTAGAGCCAAAATAAGTTCAAAACTACATAGCTTTCTCTTGTGCTATAACAAGGACCCTCGATTAGCCTCCTCTTGGGCTTTGTACAAGGACCCACAGGCTTCTTAAAAGCATTTCCAGCTTCCTCTTGAGCTTGTATACAAGGACCCATCAGGTTTCTTATAAACATAGGAACAGGTCTTTAGTCACCTTTTAGCCTACCCTGGTGAGTTTCTTCCAATTTAAAACCAGACTTTAAACAAGCTAAGTTTGTCTCAATTTCACATTGAGTACATTTTTGGAATGAGAGACATGGACAGTCTCTGTCACCCTCATCTTCATCAATCTTCCTTAGCAGAGTCTAGGATCCATGTTTGGTCATCCTCAGCATTGAGTCAGCCTTCATCTTGGGCTTTAAACAAGAAGTCTCCATTAGATAATCTTTCTGCCATTCACTTCTATAAAAAACCCCTGGAAAGGGTTAGCCTCCAAAGTCAATTAAAATCAACTTCTATAAAAAACCCCTGGAAAGGGTTAGCCTCCAAAGTCAATTAAAATCAACTTCTATAAAAAACCCCTTGGAAAGGGTTAGCCTCCAACATCTGTCTAAAATGTCAAAATCCCTGGAAAGGGTTAGCTTCCACACCTTCCTCCATTAATAAAAACCCCTGGAAAGGGTTAGCCTCCAAAGTCAATTAAAATCAACTTCTATAAAAAAACCCCTGGAAAGGGTTAGCCTCCAACATCTGTCTAAAATGTCAAAATCCCTGGAAAGGGTTAGCTTCCACACATTCCTTCATTTCAATAAAAACCCCTGGAAAGGGTTAGCCTCCAAAATTAACTAATAAATAATTTCATTCTCTTAGGAGATAATTTCCCCAAAAGAGTCAGAATCCCTGGAAAGGGTCAGCCTCCAAAAAACATGATAAAGTCAGTCTTTTAACAGACAAATTCACCAGCTGAGTCAAAATCCCTGGAAAGGGTTAGCTTCCAAAGAAAAACAGTCTTTTAATAAATAAAACCTCCTCAGTAGAGTCAAAACCAACAAAAACAGTTAGCCTCAACCTTGGGCTTCATACAAGGCACCCAAACAATAAAACTCCCCTGTCAAGAGTCAGCCTCAACCTTGGGCATTGTACGAGGCAGATAATAGAGTCTCCCCAGTGAGTCCTTCATCACTCAGTAGCCACAACCTTGGGCTTTGTACAAGGCAGATAAACCATATCTTTCATGTGTCAAAGATTCCTAACACTTAGGATCTTTCCCCATATAGTCATCCATACTTAATTCATTTAAGAGTCCGCCACAACCTTGGGCTTTGTACAAGGCAGAAAATAATGTTTTCCCCTAGCTAGAGTTAGCCACAACCTTGGGCTTTGTACAAGGCACATAAAATAGAGTCATTCAATTATCCTCAACAGTTAGCCACAACCTTGGGCTTTGTACAAGGCACACAAATAGAGTCTCCCTGAGTAGAGTCAGCCTCAATTCTGGGCTTTGTACAGAACACAAAAATACCCTGTAATTAATTCCCAGTGGAGTCATCTCCCAGAGTCAATAATGTTAATTAATCAATCAAAAAGCCTCAAGCTTGGGCCTCATACAAGCCAGCTAAAAGTCAAATCTTTTATACAGTAGATAGACATAGCTTATCTCCATAGAGAAATATTTTTACTACTCTACCACATTCAAACAAACAAACATTTCATTTCAATTTTAATCAAGTCTCCCATTTAGGATTTTGAAAGGCATGAGCTGGCAGTAAAACCCAGACATGTGGTAACTTTCCCTAATTTGGATGAGCATCTTTCTTTCATTTAAGAGGCATTTGACTGGTATACTTGCACATACACAAGTAAGGTCCCCCTCTTGAATGAAATGAATTCAGTTATTCTGTCACTCCTTTAAATGTTTGTGGTAGAATAGTACAAATACCTCTCTGTAGAGATAATTTCATGTCTCTTTACGGTAAACAGAGATTTAATTCCAAGCTTCAACCTTGAGCTTCAAGCAAGGCACCAAAAATAATTAATTTCCCTAGTTAGTTCCCCGAACTACATTAAGCTCTGACTTCCACTAGGGATATGTAGGCATGAGGTTCACAAGGAATCTCAGCGAGCTAATAAAATACCAAAAATAGTCAGTTTGTCTGTCTGTCTGTCTTTTAAAATCAATTCAATTCCTTCTCCTAATACAAAGGAGAAACTTTCCCAATCATTAGCAATAAACACAAACACAAATGACACAGAGAAGGTTCCTGTAGAGTACTACAGATATGTAGGGTGTTTAAACACTTCCCTATGTATAACCGACCTCCCGGACTCCAGAATTTCTAGTCTAGGTGAAATCCCCACACTTAGCAAACTCCTAGGGTTTAGTTGAGATCTTTTTTTCCCTTTCCTATTCGTAGGACCAATAAGAAAGTTCGTGTGATATCGTAGGAAGAACTGAAATAAAATTCATCCCACCACGGGCGCATTCTCCTTCCAAATTTCGCGTGAAGGGTTTAGCGTGCCGTCCTCCCAAGTGAAACGGGGAGGTAAAAGAAAACGACACCATAGACATCCCACGCAAGGTTGGGCCCAGGAGTCTGCTACCAGCTCTCTGCAAGAATGATGGAGAGTCCACATACCTAAGAATTTGAATTGGGTTGAAAGTTTAATTTGTGTGAAAGAGAAGTCCACAAGAAGGGGATGGTGATCAGAGCGATATCTAGGGAGAATAGTGGAGGAAGAAGTAAAACAATCCTTGTGCCAATCCTGATTGCAAAGAGCGCGATCTAATTTCCTTTCTATAGAGTTTCTGCCGGTACGCCCATTGTACCAAGTAAAGAAGTTTCCTTTAGAAGGAAGCTCCAAAAGATTATGGTTATCAATCCAGGCCTTGAAATCCTTCATAGGAATGCGATTGTGGGGGGGGGGGCAAGAGCCTCTGTGTTCATGAGCCCCGAGAATGGCATTGAAATCGCCAACCAGAATCCAAGGGAAAGCGACAGACATGACTTTAGATAAATCCTCCCAAAGAGCCCTTCTTTTAATATGACAAGTAGAGGCATAAATAGCAGTAATTCCAAAGAGCTTGTTATCGGTTTTGCAAGTAAAAGAGATGAACTGATCAGAAATATGGTGAATTTGGGGGTCAAGGTGGTTTTTGCAGATGCACCAAAGGTTTGGAAGGAGAGAATCTCTACTGTTGACAGCAAATAACTTCATTTTTAGCCGATTCCAGAAAGTTGGAGGGAACTGACCATGATTCATCCAAGGTTTGGCAATAAGACAGAAATCCGGATTGTGAGTTTTGATTAGATCCTTCAGAGCTAACTTAGAGGGGGAGTTAGCAATTCCCCTTATGTTCCAGTAAAGGCACTTCATTGGGAGGGCTTTCTAGAACCAGCTTTTGTACTGGTATTCGAAATCTCATTCAATTTAATTTTCTTTCTACTCTTCTTCTTCTTCTTCAGGGATTTAGGGACCACTGCTATGAATTGCCCTTCCTCATCTTTCGAAGAAGCTTCTTTTTGGGACTTAGAGGCCAGATTGTCCCAAGATTCATTGAGAAAATTGTTTGTCATATTGTGATTATCATGTTCGGGATTATTAGTAGCGATCAATTGAGTTTCCTCAACACATTCAGAATCTGAACTTGAAAGCTCCAGATGATTGATCGCTGCAGCAACCTTAAGAATCTTTTCCTGCGCACTTTTTTCTACCAAAGCTGTGTCAACCACCTCTGTAGAAGGAATTAGAATGACATTGTTATTCATTACCAGATTAGTTGTGGGGACAACATCTCTGTTGGCATGACTGCTAACAATATGCTCCTTTAGAACTCCACTTGTCTCACCCCCAAATGGAGGCGTCTTATCAATCAATGTCTCCTTGCCCTTATTAACCACGAAGGTTTTGTTAAGTTCAGGAATATTGGTTGTGGTTTGCTGATCCAGATATTTGGATTTGGGTTGCTGCTCAACTGCTTTCTTTTTTCGGCAGGTATGTATAGTGTGTCCCAGAAATTTGCAATGGTTGCAGAAGTCCAGAATCCTCTCATACTCTAAATCCACAAAGAAGACAAATCTTGTTCTCTCAATAAGGACTTTGTCCCTTAGTTCCTTCATGAGATCGATGTCCACCAACACGCGCACAAAATGTCCGAAAAGATGTTCAAGAAGCGGTTTGTTGGAAGATGAATCAATGAAAATGGGTGTACCTATGCTACTAGCAATGGTAAACAGAATTTTAGGTCGCCAGTATTCCTGGGCAAGGCCATGAATGCGGACCCAAACTTGGGCAGAACTCTGGTTCATGTTGGATGGCACAAAATCTTTTGACCATGGGAAAAGTTTGAGAATACCCGGATTAAGATTCCAAGCAGGTGAGGATCTGACACGGCAAACATCTTCGAGACTGGAAAATGAGAACTCGAAAAAGCCCTTTCCAAGAGAAGTGACACCCCATTTCTGAATGGAGCTCCACAACAAGAGTAGTTTGGCTTTGAGCTGTTGAACTGTAATGGGGGTGGAGCCTTTCGGCCAAAGAATTCTTCCATGTAAGTTATGCTTACATGATTCCAGACCCAACAGGTATTCATCTTCAGGTATCATAATCGATAGACTATCTCCTTTGACACATGGAACTGGCAGCTGGCTTGTAGGAATAACACAGACATTGGAAATGGCTTCCACGAAGGATTTTTTTGGCTTAGATTTGTTTGGATCTGGATCAGAACATAAGGTTGCATCGGGAACTGCGGCATGGAAAGGCCGAACCACAGCTGCTGAAACTGCTTCAGGAAAGAGGTCAAGGAAACTCATGACGAAAAGGAAGGAGAAAGATGGCTGAGAGGAAGGAGAAAGTTTAAGAAACCTAGAGAGAAGGCGGAGAACCTCTCTCTAGACCATTTTCAAGTCTATAGTAGGAAGATTTTTCTTATCAATTAATTTGTTGGGTCATTCATTAAATCAAAGTTATTATAATAAATAAATAAAAAACAACTTTGAAGTTTTTTTTTAGGAAGGGAACGGTTACTTCCTATTTTATTTATCTAATATTAATTTTTATTAATTGTTTTTTTTTAAAATATATAAAAAGCTATTAATGAGGTGGTGGTACGGTTATCCCCATTTTCTCTCCAACTTTTGTTTAAATATATATAATTTTTTAATTTTAATTTTCTTTCTTATTTAGATATTAATTAGATTCTAATTAAATAAATATTTAGGCTTACTTGTTCTAGACTCATTTGTTTCAATTGCATTACCATCAGCAACTTTTTTTTTCTTTCTTCTTAATGTTATTATTATTATTTATTTAATTGTTTTAAATTATATTTTTTTAATAGTAAATAAAGTGGATAGGGTTTGAAACTCTACGTGACACATCATCCTCTTTTTTTAATAACTTAATTAAAACATTATTTGTAAATTAAATTAAATTAGTAGTGATGTTTTTTTAGATCTAGTGTAAATTCTAACTAAAAATGTATTAGTTAATTTTTTTATATATATTAAAAATACTAAAACAAAATAGTTTTATTTTGATTTTAATTTCCTTTCAAACTTTAATACGCTTGTTTCTAGATTAATGTTTGTTAATATTTTTTTGCCATGCATTATTATACATATATTTCTTGCTAACTCTTTTTTTGTTTTTTTGTGAGGTACTATACTCTGAGGTATTGGGTTATTGCATGAACATTTACAAGTCGTTTCTTTAAATTTTATATATCATTTATGCTTTAAATTTCATTTTGGGTTTGTAATAGTTAACTAGGACTTTATTTTTCGCACTTCTATTATGTATCTCCCCCAAAGCCATGTAATAGCGTAGGTTTACATTCCGCATTTTATTCTCTGTACATATATAATTGTTAGTAATTAGGATTGTATGGAAAGATAACAACTGAACGTTAGCTCACAAACTTAAGATAAATAACTAAATTAACACACTTCTCATACAATCACCCCTAGGGTACGCCCCTCTCGGTTGGCTTATGAATTAAAATGGCCGTGTTCCTCGATTATAGAGGTGCCATTAGCAAATGCCCCTACGATTCAAAAATCATCATAAAGATCATAAGTCCCACGATGACCCTCAAAGTTTCCTAGGAAAATATATAATCTAGTCCCTCAAATGGTTTCCTATGAAACGATGATTGTCCCTTCGAGTATTGCTAAAGGTACCTCTACTTGTTGCCTTCAACGACCTCCGACGACCTTTCGATTGTTCCGTACGTCCAATAAGAAGGAGCTACCTACCCATAAATAGTATGGTTAGTCCGAGGAAATTTAAAAAGCATAGAAAAGACAAAGTATAGGGTAATGCTCTTAGTTTGCTTGCTCAAAGCAAAGAATTTGTTTTTCACACATCTTTCAAAAACAAAGGCTACGCTTTTAAGCTAAAGTCCTTTTCTCTTCAAAAATCTCTTTTCCAAACAAATAATAAACAAACATGAGCTAAGCAAACTAAGAGCCCACAGAGAATTGTGGATGAAAAGTGTGCTTATACCTTCCCTTTTCATAACTTACCCCCCGAACTCTTTTTCTCAAAAGGTCTTTCCTGTACTTTTATACCTTTCCACAATGGGACAAAATAAAAGTCGGTGGCGATTCTTGCTCACCGCAACATTTGTTTGAGAAATATTAAAGTCAGCTCTCCCACCGAGTTACAGAAGGCCTTAGATTAGAAGAGTGTGCACTTAGTCCAACCTTAAGCCTTTGATACTTGGATGAGTCTTGCATGAAACAAATGGTGGGCAAATTTTGGGGTATGACAGCTGCCCCTGTTCAATCTTCTTAAACCTGAGCATGTAGAATGGTTTATATTCCAATCGGTATCTGAAGGTGGAAGAAGATTGAACACTATAATACTTTGAAATTTGCCTTTGCTGAGATAGGGACTTTTGCCGGAGATGGGCTTGATGATGCCATATGGTTTTGATAATATGAAAGTCAGAATGAGTCGTACATTAGATTGTATCCGAGCTTGAATTATTGAGAAGTGCTTGTTGGAGATGGGCTTAAATATGTCATCTAAAAGAGATAATTGTCAGAAGTCTAGAGGGTGATGGTTTCAAAATATGCACCTGATATGAATTTTCAGAATGTCCGGGGTTTGAGCTTCTGGAATGTATATCTGATAAGAATGTTTCAGAAGTCTGGGAGTCAGGCTTCCAGAATGTGCATTTGATTGGAATTTTCAGAATGTCCGGGGTTCGAGCTTTCGGAATGTATATCTCATAAGAATGTTTCAGAAGTCTGGGGGTCAAGCTTCTAGAATGTGCATCTGATCGAAATTTTCAGAATGTCCGGGGTTCGAGCTTCCGGAATGTATATCTGTTTGGAATGTTTCAGAAGTCTGGGGGTCAAGCTTCCAGAATGTTCATCTGATTGGAACTTTCAGAATATTAGGGGTTCGAGCTTCCGGAATGTATATCTGATTGGAATGTTTCAGAAGTCTGGGGCTTCCAGAATGTTCATCTGATTGGAGGTTATCTAAGTGGAGAACCATTATAATCAAGATTGATTAGTGGATTAAATCCTCAGTTGAGGTAAATCACCTTGTCAGGGGTGGATTGGAGTAGTTTAGTTAACAACGAACTAAGATAAAAATAATTGTGTGATTTATTTTTATCTACCATTTTTGGAAACAACCCTTATTCAATCCCCCCTTTCTAAGTGTTTTTCTCTCCTTCAATTGGCATCAGAGTGTAGGTTCTAGGTGCAAATACTTAACCGTGTTAGAGAAAATATTCAGGGAGAAAAACACAAAATGGTTGATCCAGCTACTCCAACTCCTCCCGAGAAAAACAACAATGGTAAAAATGGAAGTAGTATCTTCAATGGTTACAATAGATCACCAGTCTTTGATGGTGAAAACTTTGAATACTGGAAAGATAGACTTGAAAGTTATTTTCTATGTCAAGATGGTGATCTATGGGATTTAGTGTTGGATCATTACACACATCTGGTTAATGCTCGTGGAGTCAAGATTTCTAGACAAGCTATGAGTGATGATCAAAAGAAAGAGTTCAAAAATCATCACAAATCAAGAACCATGTTGTTGAATGCCATTTCACATGCTGAATATGAGAAGATCACAAACAGAAAAACTACTTATGACATCTTTGAATCTCTGAAGATGACTCATGAAGGAAATGCACAAGTCAAGGAGACAAAAGCTCTAGGTCTAATCCAGAAGTATGAAGCTTTCAGAATGGAAGATGATGAAAACATTAAAGCAATGTTCTCCAGATTCCAGACTCTAACTGCTGGATTGAGAGTTCTTGACAAGGGATACACAAATGCTGATCATGTTAAAAAGATAATCAGAAGTCTTCCCAAGAGATGGGGACCAATGGTTACAACATTCAAGATTGCAAAGAACTTGAATGAAGTATCTCTTGAGGAGCTTATAAGTGCATTAAGGAGTCATGAGATTGAGCTAGATGAAAATGAGCCTCAGAAGAAAGGTAAGTCTATTGCTTTAAAATCTAAAAATAAACACTGTGCTAACACTTTTCAGGCAGAAGAAGAAGAATCTGACCAGTCAGAGTCAGAAGAAGAAGAAGAAGAAGATGAATTGTCTCTCCTATCCAGAAGAGTAAATCAAATCTGGAAGAGCAAGCAGAGAAGATTCAAGAACTTCAAGAGACATGAAAAGGGAGAATCTTCTGAACACAGAAGATCTGGCAAAAAGAAGGTGGTGTCTTATGAATGCAAAGAACCAGGACACTACAAGAATGAATGTCCTAAGCTTCAGAGGGAAAAGCCCAGAAAGAAGTTTGAAAAGAAGAAAGGTATGGTGGCTACATGGGATGACTCTGATTCATCTGATCAAGAGTCAGACTCTGAAGATGAGCAAGCCAATATAGCACTCATGGCAACAGTTGATGTTGAAGAAGAATCTACTTCTGATTCAGACTCTGATGAGGTGTTTTTTGAACTCACTAGAGAAGATTTAGTTTCTAGCTTATCAGAACTTCTGGAAGTCAAGAGTTAACTTAGTATCAAATACAAAAAGCTTAAAAACTTTTTTGCATCTGAAACTAAAAGACTTGAAATATAAAACTCTGAACTAAAAGAAAAAGTTTTAAAATTAACTAAAGATGTTGAAACATCTTCAAGTTCAGAAAAGTCTATTCCAAGCACTAACAATATTCTTAAAGAATATGACTTGAGCTTCAGAAAGTTCTTATCTAGAGGTATAGGCAGAAGTCAGCTAGCCTCTATGATTTATGGTGTTAGTGGAAACAAAAGGATAGGTATAGGATTTGAGGGAGAAACCCCATATAAACTTGAACCTGTTGATGAAATGATCATTAAATACAAACCTTTGTATGAACAGTTCAAGTATGGTTATTCTCATGATATCAAACACACATCACACTCTAAGAGTTTCCATATCACACACACAAAGAAATATGATGTTGCACATTCTGGAAAATCTTATGTAAAATCTCAGTTCAATCAGAACTTGAGAAGGACTAACCCCAAAGGACTTAAAAGAATGTGGGTACCTAAGGAAAAGATAATTCCTGTTGCAGATCTCCTTCACATCTCAAAAGACAAACATGTCTATGTTCCAAAGTCTGGAACTTAAATCTGCTGGAGAAGTAAAGTTTGGAGGGAATCAGAAGGGCAAAATCATAGGCTCAGGAACCATATGTATTGAAGTGTTTCCTTCTTGGATTTTTTGAACGCTCTACAGGATATAGAGTATACAATACTGAAACTCTGATAGTTGAGGAATCAATCAATATCAGATTTGATGATAAGCTTGGCATTGAAAAGCCAAAGCAGTTTGAGAATTTTCCAGATATAGATATCTCTAACTCAGATCATGAAGAACCCAAGGGAAAGTATAATTCAGAAGATAAAGTTGCAGCGTCTTTAGAGAATCTCAGAATATCTAAAGAGCCAACTCTCAGAAGATCTTCTAGAATTAACTCTACTCATCCAGAAGATGTTATAATTGGAAAGAAAGATGATCCCATCAGAACAAGAGCATTCCTAAAGAACAATGCAGGATGTCAATTTGGTTTAGTATCTTTGATTGAGCCAACTTCTGTTGATCAAGCTCTGGAAGATGCTGACTGGATAATTGTTATGCAAGAAGAGTTTAATCAGTTTACAAGGAATAATGTGTGGGATCTGGTTCCAAGACCAAAAGGATTCAATATCATTGGAACAAAATGGGTTTTCAGAAACAAGCTGAGTGAGAAAGGTGAAGTCATCAGAAACAAAGCCAGACTGGTTGCTCAGGGCTATAGTCAGCAAGAAGGTATTGACTATACAGAAACCTTTGCACCAGTGGCCAGGTTAGAATCTATTAGATTATTAATTTCTTTTGCCACTCAGAATAACATCACTCTGTATCAGATGGATGTTAAGAGTGCCTTTTTAAATGGTTATATAGATGAAGAAGTTTATGTTCACCAACCTCCTAGTTTTGAAGACTCTAAGTCTCCAGAACATGTTTTTAAATTAAAGAAATCATTATACGGTTTGAAGCAAGCTTCTAGAGCTTGGTATGAAAGATTAATTTCTTTCCTTCTGGATAATGGTTTCACAAGAGGACATCTTGAGGTTTCCAAAAAGTCCTAGAACTCCTCGATATCTTAAAAATTGAGGGAGATATGCCTTGTCAAAGTTGGACAATTTCAAGAGAAAAAATGTGAAATAAAAGGCTTCAAATTGAATTTTCTTGTAAAGGGACCCAATCTTTTTTGGCCCAATATTGTTCTACAAGTTATCCAAGATTCAAAATCCAATTTCCACGAAATTATGTGATTTATTTGATTTATTATGAATTTTTATTCATTTTAAAGATGATTAAAATTAAGTAAATCAAAGGAAAATCAAATATTTGGTTAGAGATGCTATAAGGATCTAATTCAATCATCATTAAAGTGATATTATCAATATAATTTCGTGCAAGAGAGGATTGGGAGGAAAAGATTGAGATTTGGCCATATTTAGGAACTTTCAAAATCAATTTCCAATCAAATTTGCAAAGATTGATTCATCAAGATTTTCTTCACAATTGTTGACCTAAAACCTTCCACTATAAGTAGACAATTGAATCAGACCTAGAATGGAAGTTTTTTGCAGCCAGAAAAACCCTAATCCCAGAGCAAAAAGTTCTTCAATAACATCAATTCGGTTTTGGAGATTGGTGAGGATTCAAAGTATTCAAAGCCTTACAACGCACTCCTGAAGGTGTTCTGAAGCTATCCTGGTCCTCCCATTCAAGTAACAAGCACAAAATCATCCTCCAAAAACTCACAGTTTGCACCATTATGGTAATCTTTGAATGTCATAATTTATGCATCTTCATCATGATTTATAGGCATATGTGTGTTTGTTATGATGCATTTATCGTTTCTGGATTGTTAATTGGATCGATACGCGCATATATAGTGTATCACCATTGTAGGGTTTCTAAAGCTTCAAATTAGGGCTTTCCGTATTAGGTAAAATTAGGGCTAGTTGCAGGTACCAATGAACTCGTGGGACCTAGACGATCCCATTCGTGGGGTCGCGAAATATTTTTGCCTGCATTTGACTGTATTCGTAGGTGTCCTAGCTATGGTGACGACGCTGTCCGTCGGTAAAAGCATTTACCGAGTCTAAGACGACGGATCGGCGAAGGAGACGATCACGTGGCGCTTCCCTAGTGGCCGGTTCACGCACACATTCATTTTTTGAATCAGATGGATCCAGTGTTTCCTGGTTCACGCGCGTATCGTGCGACCTCATCACTCCAACCTTCAGATCGTCCCACTTCCAGATCAAACGCACCAGGAAGCGCAGGTGTACCAAAGACCTTCACCAGCTTGCCACACAGGATCAAACATTAAGTTTTCTTTAATTTTTTTTAATTTTAATTACATATATGGTTTTTAAATCTATTTTCTTTTTTACCTTTTTTTATTATTTTAATTATTTATTTATTTTTATTTATTCAATAATTTAGTTTTTTAAATAGTTTTATAATTCATTTTTTTATCGAAAGTTTGATTTTTTTTAATTATATTAATAATTGTTGTTTTTTCATTAAATTTTAATTTTATTTTCAAATAATTTTTTTATCAATAAAATAATTAGGATTTAATCCAATAATTATTTAATTGATATATTAAATCGGACTTTCGATTCTTTAATTTTTGGTATTATTTAAATTATTTTTTATTTTATTTAATGGTTTCTAACCCTAATAAACCCCGGTAAATCAGGGTTGTAGATCAGTTAATGCATTAAAGTTTCTCTTTGTGAAAACTTTCAGGGTTAGCCACGATCCTTCAGCCACGCGCCACACCAGATGAAAAAGCTAAGTTCCTAATTTTTTTTCTTTTGGTTTAATCTCATTTGATTTTGCCTTTCGGATTAAAATAGGGTTTGCATCAATAGTCAAAGAATCTGTCATACACTAAACCTTATTATTTTTCCTTCGCTAATTTTCAGGGTTAACCAACCGATTAAAGCTCAAACCTTGTGGTAACCCTAAACTTATTCTCATTATTACTTGTGGCTAACCCATTTTTCTTTATCACTGTGATTTCCCCCTCCCCATGGTGGATATATTTTTGTAACTGCTTCTGGTTTGTATTATTTGGCCTTGAAGGCACTTAAACTGTTATGCTTTACATTATAAACTACGTGGTTAGTTATTCTAGGGAGTGCAACTCTGAACAGAATTAGAATAACTAATTTACAAGATAATATATCTGAATCAATCACATGATTGTGCACCCTATCGCCCTCGGTTTTTTACTATACCTCTCACGTGAGAGATATACGAACTGACTCTTCTTTTGTTTGTGAATTTTGAAAATCAGAGAGTCGCCACCGACTTTTATTTTATCCAATTAAGGAAAGGTTTATAAAAGAAACAGAAAAAGACCTTTAAGAGATTTTGGGTAAGGGGGTAGGTTATACAAAGGGAAGGTATTAGCACCCCTTTGTATCCATGGTTATCCATGGGCTCTTAATTGCTTAGCTCACTTGTTTTGAATCATTTGTCTTGCCTTGAAATGCTTGTATGTGGTCTTAAAATTCATTTTGTAAATTGACTTTGTAATGATCCTTGTGCGGATGTATACAAAGTGTTTTACCTTTCGAAAGATGTTTTGAAAAAAGAACGTTAACTTCGTAATGATCCTTGTTTGGATATATACCAAGTATTGTCTTTTTTGAAAGTTTTATTTTGAAAAACCATGATATATGAGACATTTGTTTGTTTTGATTTGAGCAAGCAACTAGGAGATCTACCCTAAGTTTATAAGGTCTTTTCCTATTTCTCTTTGCACCCAGGAATGTGTTGATCTGCTGTTCTTCCTGGAGTTGTCTGGTGAGCTCCAACACTTTCCTCTCATAGTATTGACAGTGTGCTTTGAAGGTGTCTCTTTCTTCTCTTAGTTGAACCCAAGATTTCTGCAGCTCTTCCAGGTCAGTCGGCATGTCCGGATGTAGAATAACTCGAGGTTCACTCCCTTCGACTTCTGGCTCAATAGTCACAGGTAAAATAGAGGGATATGGCATGATGAACTTCTGAGCATGAGCACGCACCCATTTGAGGTAAGGCTCCATAGGAATAGAGTTCCATTGTCCTAAAGTTTTGCTTTCTACTTTGTAGACACTGCCCCACGCATGTATAAACCTTCGTCGATGTCTTTGGGAATCATCTTCGTAGTCAAACTCAATGCCACGGATAATCATGTCATGAGGATCGTTTCTTCGTGCATATCCAAATTGGCGCAAAGCTAAAGAGGGGTTGTAAGTGATGCCTCCCTTGATGCCAAGGAGTAGCACATTAGGGTACTCTCCACAATGGTCAATGATAGTAATGTCTCTTTGAAAGAAGTTGTTCCACCGGATATCTGAATGAGACAAAGACATAATCCTGCAAGACCATTGCATTCTTTGTTCATTTCTTAACACTGATCGGGGAAGGTGTAATGTAAACCATCTAGCCAGTAGTGGTACACAACACATAAGAGTTCCTTGTTTCTTCATGGTACGAGTGTGTAGAGAATGTAGTATGTCTCCCAGCAAAGTAGGTACCGTGTTACGGGTTAGGAAGATGTTGATAATGTGCACACTTATGAACTGGTCGGGATTAGGGAATAAAACCAATCCATAGATCAAAAGATCCATAACTTCCTCATTAGCTAGGTAACTTCTGTTTTTTAGTAGTAATCGAGCCTTTTCCATTAAGAATTTAGCAAGAAAACCCTTGACTCCACTCTTTGTTTCCCAATTGGACTCGATTTCTGACTTTCGCAAATGTAAGGCAGTAGCAATGATTTCAGGTTTTGGAATCTTTTCTAAACCAGTGAAAGGTAATTGATCTCGAACAAGTAACACAATCAGTTCAAAAAACTCTTCCAAGGTGGGTACTAGCTGGTAATCAGGAAATGTAAAACAATGATGTTCGGGATCAAAGAACTGGAACAGGACCCGTATCATGTCTTCTTCAAACTTTGAGGTAACCAAATGGATTAGGTGACCGTGCTTTTCGGTGAATTGAGCATTTCTGGGAAATTCTGATATTAAGTCCTTAAGTTCAGATGATACTGTTGAAATGTTGATCCAGATATAATCTCTGGTAACGGAAGCCATTACCTGCAACAACAGAACAAAGGTAAACTCTTCGATCCTTGAAATGATTAGTGAGAAAATGATATGTTTATGATGCTTATGATGTCATGATGTCAAACATGTGGTACACACAAACAAATCAAACAATAGCCTTAGGTTTAAAGGCTTGCATGAAGTTGATAGGTGATACCCTCCCCACTGAAGTTGAGTTGGTTTAAACCTGTCCTAAAATAGTATTCGGGTTCTATGATCCTTGGAGACAACATCTCAATACGACGCTCGGACGGCCGATCAAAATATTCCTCGAGGATAACTAACTTTGATCAATTTCAAAGCTAGTCACTTAATAGGCCACAAGTCAAGTTCAACTAAAGGTTCTAAGACAAATTAGTGTTTAATGACATTTCAGAAGCCTAACATACTCCTTGATCGTTTTCAAGGGATATCAGTACAGACCAAAGTGTCGCACTAATGGTGACTACCAGATCAACCGTATCGGTACATGCCGTACAGTTTTCTTGGTCTATTGTCACATACTTAAGGTATCTCGAGATTCGGGTTAGAATCTTTCACACAAGCAAATACCCAAACAAACCTTTGAAAAATAGCACAATCAAGACAAGCAATTGAAAACATCGAAGTGATCTAAACTCTAAGGTAAACCCTTTTTGAAAACATTTTGTTTTAGAAAGTATTCCCCAACAGAGTCGCCAGTTCTGTCGCCCTCGGTTTTTTACTATACCTCTCGTGTGAGAGATATACGAACTGACTCTTTTTTTGTTTGTGAATTTTGAAAATCAGAGAGTCGCCACCGACTTTTATTTTATCCAATTAAGGAAAGGTTTATAAAAGAAACAGAAAAAGACCTTTAAGAGATTTTGGGTAAGGGGGTAGGTTATACAAAGGGAAGGTATTAGCACCCCTTTGTATCCATGGTTATCCATGGGCTCTTAATTGCTTAGCTCACTTGTTTTAAATCATTTGTCTTGCCTTGAAATGCTTGTATGTGGTCTTAAAATTCATTTTGTAAATTGACTTTGTAATGATCCTTGTGCGGATGTATACAAAGTGTTTTACCTTTCGAAAGATGTTTTGAAAAAAGAACGTTAACTTCGTAATGATCCTTGTTTGGATATATACCAAGTATTGTCTTTTTTGAAAGTTTTATTTTGAAAAACCATGATATATGAGACATTTGTTTGTTTTGATTTGAGCAAGCAACTAGGAGATCTACCCTAAGTTTATAAGGTCTTTTCCTATTTCCTTTAGAAAATTCTCCTTTTACCGGATGTAAACAAAAGTTTGATTTTGCCTTTGAAACAGTAGAATTTGATTTTTGAAAAGAGTAACAGAGGGATTACCCTAAGAGGTGCAAGTGTGATTGTGTTTTGATTCGGATATTTTTGTCTTTAAAGTTAGTGACCTAACGCTCCAGTTTTTATCTTTGACATACACGCAATTTTATATGTGCTGGAATTTAAAGTGCGGGAATGTAAAATGCGGAAAGTAAATCTACGCTATTACATCAATTGTGCGGGAAATGTAAACTACGCTATTTACATGATTTTGACAACCTATACACTTTATCTAGGAATTTAAATTGCAATAAGATAAACGAAATATTTTTGGTTTTTTAGATGGTTGATTTTAATTAGGATTAATGCATGATTAATTTAATTAAAATGAGAAAGTATTAGAAATAAAATTTAAACCTAAAAATTAAGTCTAAAATATGTTCAAGTTGCTTATAAATTAATTTTAAAATAAAACTATTTTTTTTGGATTTTTTGAAGTTGTTTTGAAAATTATTAAGTTAAATTAACATATAATTATACAAATAATTAAAACTTAAAGAGAAAAATATTTTAAATATGTACAAAATTAGTCTATAATATATAAACTAAATTTAATAAAAAGAACAAATTTTTTCTGATTTTTTGATTGGTTGAAATAATTAAAAAGCAAATACATAAATATATACTAATTAATTAAACAAAATATTTTAATTATTAAGAAAAAATAAAATATTTTTATGTCAAAAATTAATAGATTATTTAATAAACCTAAAAATATTTTTATTATATTTTTTTGATTTTTTAAACTATTTTAAATTAATTTTTCAAATAAAATAAAATAAAATGGAAAATATATAAATATATTGAATCTGGATCATGTGTGGGTAGCTGAAGAGTCCATAGCATGGACTTGCGCGTGACAAGCGTTGGATGAGCTGGAAAGTTGATCTGATGGTTCAGATTTTGAGGAGCATGGCACGTGTATCACCTGCAAAGCACAAAATTAAAGAATTTAAAAAAATAGAAACGCGCGCGCTCTTGCCAGTAGGGATGCG
This sequence comes from Vicia villosa, assembly GCF_029867415.1. Classification (NCBI taxonomy): domain Eukaryota; kingdom Viridiplantae; phylum Streptophyta; class Magnoliopsida; order Fabales; family Fabaceae; genus Vicia; species Vicia villosa. The sequence continues at coordinate 132,796,079 of NC_081180.1, read as the reverse complement.
CCATGTCTTCGTCTTCAACCTCGAGCCTCCACTTTTAACAGCGTTTTTGCCAAAAAACGCTGTAATAGAGGAGCTTCATCCCTGCAAAATAGAGAATAGAGGTAAACATGCACACAAATTTTCGTGACCTGTCCATTCTATTTGCCATGATCCACTGAATTCAATCATACCATTATTTTTGTCTAATTTTGCCTCTAACGAAAAACCCCAAAATAGAGTTCAAGAACCCTAAAATGGTATCTTCATAGATACGTGACCAAACTTAAATTAATTATCCAGAAATGATCAGAACATCAAACTAAGTTCAAATATATGATTACATCGTGCTAAATATGCGTGTATGATGAGATTTTTGTAAGTTTTTGTTTGAACAAACCGTGACTTATATGGCTCGATTTGTGAGGTTCTGAGGCTTGCAATTGATTTGAATATGTCCAATGATGTTCAGGGATGATGTTTGAATGTTTAGTTTGGTTTGAAACTAGATAGAACTCAAAATTCAAAATTTGATTTTCTTTGAAAATTTCAAGTTCATACAAGTATGATACAAGTATATGATAGGCTCTGTATTTGTGTCTCTTTTGCTACTGAAATGTTCTACTCCATTTATAAGCCATGGAGGTACTTAAATCTTAAGCTAACAAGCATTAAGTGCTTTTGAATTTTTGACTTTTTAAATAATATAAAGCTTTGAATTCAAGCAACCATGGCTTGATTTTTCTTCACCCTCTTGCCCTAGGCCTGCTATGTACCTTCATGCTGCAGAGCTTTGAATGATTCTTGGTGACTCAAGAGGGCTAGGACTAGTTAGTCTTAGAGGTGTTAGTCACTTGCAGTTGGCCTATGCATTGTACTATTAGTCACGCCAGTTGGTTGTGCTTTGTATTATTAGCCACGACAATTGGTTGTGCATTTCTAATCAGTTTTGATTATAGTGGATTAAGTCCTCGTTAAGAGAGGCGAAATCACCTTGGCGGGTGGACTGGAGTAGTTTGAGTTACAAACGAACCAGGATAAAAATAATCGTGTTTTGTCTATTGTTGCTTCGAACGAAAAAGAAAAACTTATTCAACCCCCCTCTAAGTGTTTTCTAACCATTCATTTTGATCCTATTCCTATGCCATATACGGAACTGTATGACTTGAACAACCACTATCAAGGTACCAATCTTCTTTTGCTGGCATCCTTAGAGAAATGTGTGCTACCAGAGCAACATTCTTAGCTGCCCACCGTTGCTTCCTGTTACAAGTATCATGATCAAGTTTGACTTGTTGAGTTTGGTCTGGGTATCCAAATAGTCTGAAACAGAACGACTTTATGTGACCAAATCTTCCACAGTGATGACACCTCCATTTTTGGAACCTTTTCTTTGAGTGCCTCCTTCTTATGTTTCCTTGATGTTGTGACATTTGGATTGACATCTGGTTAGTCACACAAGTCTTGGGTTCTATCCTCTTGAGTCCAGAGATTAGTTCCTCTTTAGCCACAAATCCCACTCCAGACATGTCTCCTGTTCTTTGTCCAGATTCCAGAGTTTCTTCTAGAGTATCAGATACATTGTTAACCATTTTAAATGACTTGGTCATTTGATCAAGTTTGTGGTTCAACATGCTTACTTCACTACTGAGAGAGTCTATGGTTGCAAGATGTTTATTCTTCTTAGTTTCTAGCTCTCTTATGATTATCTCTTGCTTCTCCACTTGTTTGCAGACTTCAGCATTCTCCCTACACAACTTCTTGTACGAGGCAGCTAGTTCATCAAAGGTTATCTCATCATCACTGGAATCATCATCAGATTCATAGATTCTTGTTGAAACTGTGACATGTTTTGCAGTTTCTTTTTCTGAATCTGAGTCTTCGTCAGACCAAGTAACAATCAGTCCTTTCTTTTGCTCCTCGTGGTAGGTAGGACATTCAGCTCTAATGTGTCTATATCCTTCACATCCATGACACTGAACCCCTTTCCCTAGATAGGGCTTCTCCTCAGCTTTGAATCTTTTGCTTGAGTCATAGGTCTGACGGATGTCATTGGAAGTGTTCTTGACATTGGGTATGGACTTCTGATCAACTCTTTTAACAAGTCTGTTGAATTGTTTTCCAAGAATGGCTATGACGTCTGATAAATTCTCATCACTTCCACCATTGCTTTCTTTTGAATTATCACCTGTGTTGGTGACAAAAGCGATGCTTTTGTTCTTCTTTTCAACAGGCTCACAGATGCTTGACTCAAAGGTTTGTAGAGAACCAAAAAGTTCGTCCAACTTCATGTTGCTGATGTCTTGAGCTTCCTCTATGTCTTGAGGTTCCATCTTCCAGAATTTTCTCAGGATGTTTCCATCCGCTTTCAACAGCTCTCCAGGCCTTGTTGTCCATTGACTTAATGACTGCTACCATACGAGGTTTCCAGTAGTCATAGTTAGAGCCATCCAGGATACATGGTCTGTTTCCAAACAATAATAGTTCCTTCTCCATAGTATTAGAATTTTGTTATCCCTAGATCTCATGTATAAGTAAACAGGCAGGGTGCCTGATCTTATGCAAATTAAAAATTCTAGTAACACACGCTCGATGTCAAACTGGATGTTATGACATCCACAATTATGCAACACAGACAGTAATAACAAAAGAGCATAAAAACAATAAAGAACACACAAAATTGTTTACCCAGTTCAGTTCAAACAACCTACTCTGGGGGCTACCAAGCCAGGGATGAAGTCCACTATCACTAGTATCAATTCAAAGCTAAACTCCCCCGTTTACAACTTCTCACTTAATCACTACCCAATGACCCTTCTACCTAGGTTCTACCTAGATATGGAATATCTCCATTCCACTCCCCCTCAATCACAACAGTGATTACACATAAACAAATAAACAATTACAGATAGAAGACACTCTTCAAAAACACACCTTGATCTGCTTAAAAGCTTCAATCAAGAGACACACACTCGTGCTTAAAAGCTTAGAGTGACATTACACAAATACAAACTATTCCAACACAATCATCAAGGACAATTGCTTGGATCACATGAGACAGTTACAGAACAACAGTTCTTAACAATACAAAATCTTCTGCCTGCGTTCCAAAATAGGATTGCAGTCCTTTTTATATGCAGTCTTGGGCCTTGGGCTTTTTAAGAAACACATTAGGGATAACCAAGTTAACCTAATTCACACACCATCTGTCTGTTACACAATGTGTTGTCAGTAGGATCTTCTGGACGAAATATGCAGCACTCAATAAAAAGTTTCCTAAACTGATAAAAGGGATAAATCAAGAAACACTTTTAATAAACAATAACAACTCCTGCTGTTACACACGGATGTCATGACATCGATCATGACATTCACTACAAAACATGTATTAGCTTCATACATATGCAACCTGCATAATATAATATCAACCAGGTATGTTTTACCATTAATGCAACCAACATGAAAACACCTTCAACATGCAACATTTAATGCTATCTCCAATATCAATGCAATGGACACATTCTTGAAGCTATATATATTGAAGATTGTTTAAACAGAAAATAATACAGACACATATACAAAAACACACTGAGATACAAAAAGAGACATACATATACAAAAGAGCTCATTAACAAAGAAGAACACTTACGTGAACTCTTACGCTGAAGAAACATATTTACATCTTAAGATACTCTGTTCATACACATTGTACTAAAACTGAGTGAAAAATCACAATTGTGATTAAAGCTTATTAGAAGCAATCTGAAACACTCTTACTAGAAGTTAATCTGTAATTGTTCCTTGAGAGACCAATTGGGTCAAATTTCTCAAGAGGGCTAGGACTAGTTAGTCTTAGAGGTGTTAGTCACTTGCAGTTGGCCTGTGCATTGTATTGTTAGTCAGGACAATTGGTTGTGCTTTGTATTGTTAGTCACGACAGTTGGTTGTGCATTTCTAATCAGTTTTGATTATAGTGGATTAATTTCTCGTTGAGAGAGGCGAAATCACCTTGGCGGGTGGACTGGAGTAGTTTGAGTTACAAACGAACCTGGATAAAAATAACCGTGTTTTGTCTATTGTTGCTTCGAATGAAAAAGAAAAACTTATTCAACCCCCTCTAAGTGTTTTCCAACCCTTCATTTTGATCCTATTCCTATGCCATATACCGAACTGTATCCTGCATTGGTTCAAAAAGATCTAATTACAACTAGGACTCTACCTCCTCCAACAGGATTCCGGTCCAATCTTCACTATGAATTTCATCAAGGTGGTGCATGTCATGATATGAAAAATTGTTATGCTATGAAGTTTATAGTTCAAGAGATAACGAGGGATCCTCCTATCAGTTTTGCAGGTAAGTTCTTCCCAAAGACTTGTATTTCTCGTGCTTATCATTTATTCTCATTTGTGATATGTTTTCCATACATAAAATAGAAAATGCGTTTATTAATTATGATCTATAGAACTTATTTTCAATAATAAGTGATTTCTTTATTTTATAGAATCAGTGCTAAGTGCTTATGATATGATGTGAATTCATATATAGCTCAAGTTTGTATAACCTAATTTGTGTTCCTCTAGATCTAAGTTGCATGTTTACTCTATTCACTAGTGATATGCTGCGAATCCATGTACCCCTAAAATAGAAAATGGGTTTATTATGACTTATAGAACTTATTTTCAATACAAAGGGATTTCTTTAATTTATAGAATCAGTGCTAATGATATGATATGAATTCATATATAGCTCAAATTTGTGTAACTTGATTTGTGTTGCTCTAGATCTAAGTTGTCTGCTCATTCTTTATTCAGTAGTGTTAATAATATGCTGTGAATTCAACGTGGTTCATTGTGCTGTGATTTTCTATTTGGGCTCCTTCGTTCTTGTCCACCCCTTTAGAGTGATTTACCTCAACTGAAGATTTAATCCACTGATCAATCTGATTACAATGGTTTTCCACTTAGATAACCTCTAAGTCTTCTAGAGTATACTGATCACAACTTGATCACTCTAGGAAATCACCACTTAGAAAACTTCTAAGTCTTCTAGAGTCTACTGATTAACCGATCACTCTAGGAACCTTTTACAATCAATGTAAAATAAATGTTTACAAGCGTATGAATTTGCTTCTTAGAAAGCTATAATCACAACTGTGATATTTCTCTTAAGTTCTAAGCTTAACACTCACTAAAATATTACAAGAGTTGTGAGCTTGAAGATGAAGTTCGTGAGCTTTGATTTCAACAGCGTTTCAGTATTTTTGCAAGAGTTGGTTGCTGCTTCTGATCAGAACTTCCATATTTATAGGCGTTTGAGAAGATGACCGTTGGGTTGCATTTAATGCATTGCGTGAATAGTACAACACTGCATTTAATGTTTCACACTTTTGTCAACTACCTCGAGCCATGCTTTTGCTGCTTTTACTGACTTTCCCTTTTGTAGCTTCTAACGTTCATTTTGTATGTCAGAGATTAGACTTTATAGCCTGTCATCTTGTACTTGCTTCTGAACTCAGATTTGTGAATACAACGCTTGAATATCAGATTCATTCAGCTTGGTGCAGAGCATCTTCTTGTCTTTAGACCTTGAAGTGCTTGAGCGTGATACCGCTCAGAACATCAGTGCTTCTGCTTCTGACTTCATGTTCTTCTGATGCTTCATAGTCCATGTTCTGATTCTGCTTGACCATCTTCTGATGTCTTGCTAGAGCATGTTCTGATGCAGCCATCCAGAACCTTCTGAGTCAGTGCTTCTGAGCGCTGAATTGTGCATACTCTTTATGTATTTCCTGAAATGGAAAATGCAAAGGATTAAAGTACCACATTGTCTTATACAAAATTCATATACATTGTTATCATCAAAACAATAATATTGATCAGAACAAGTCTTGTTCTAACAATCTCCCCCTTTTTGATGATGACAAAAACATATATAATTGATATGAATTTGCAATCAGAATATCAGATGACAAAAGACAATTACACAGATATAGCATAAGCATATAATTAGAGTGTGTGAATATGTCTCTCCCTGAGATTAACAATCTTCCCCTGAAATAAATACTGGAAGAATTTATAAATAAAAGACTTCCCTGAGTATTTTTCCATTTCAGCAGAGACGTTCACTTTGCCTAGAACTTCAGAATATTCAGAGCTTCTGCTTCTTGCTTCCATAGGACAGCTTCAGAGCTTTTAATTTCTCCTTTAATCATAGAAAACTTGATTGAATCAGAACATTCTTGAATGTATCAGTGCATTATCAGAGCATCTTTATACCTTGAAATGTTTCAGAGCATACTAGACGAAAATATTAGAGCATGAATGTATCAGAACATTCTTAAGAGAGAACATGTATCAGAGCATTTAAACAAAGAAAATGTATTAGAGCATATTTTACAAAAGAATATCAGAACATTCTTCTTGCTTCTGATCTTGAAGCTTCTCAGCACTAAGCTAGCTTCAATTTTCCAAGAACATGCTTCTTTATAGAATTGCTTTTCCTCATGTACTTACTTTTTATGTTGAGCTTTTTCAGAATATCTTCAATCCTGCAAAAAATCTCAAAGACATAGAACTTGCAAATAATGTTAGGAAATGTCGAGACTTAATCCCAACAACTAATATAATAAACCAAATCAATTATCATGTTTCTCCCCCTTTTTGTCATAACATCAAAAAGCAATAAAAGATTCAGATGATAAAAGACACATAGAGTGAAGAAGATAATGATTTCATTGATTAAGAATATCAGAAGTACAAAAGAGATAGAAGTAGATGCAAGAAAACAGATGCATAAAACAAGAAAACATCTAAGACCAAGACAGACTACGACTAGCCTAGCTTATTAGCTAACATGGCCAGAAGGTTTTTGATCTCAGTAGTGTCTTCAGTCCGCGTCTTCATGAAAGATCTGAACTCATTATGAGTATCCTCATGCTTGTCCAAACAAGAAGCTAGATCAGTTTGATTGTGTTGAAGAGCCTTCATGGTGTTTATCAGCACAGAAGGTCTAGCAGAAGAAGCATCAAATGTGTTATCCATGATAGGAGGATTCTCAACAGCATCAATCATGAGAACATGATCTTAATTTTCCTAAACATGAGATTTATCAGCAGAATGAGTCTCAGCATCTTGCTTCTCAGCATCAACTTCTGATTCAGAAGTAACTTCAGCATAAACCGGAGCAGGGATTTCAGCTTCTGGATTCTCAAGGGCCAGAAGAATGTCAGTCAGATTCTGTGGAGGTGTAGGAGCAACTGGTTCTGATGGATATTCAACTTCAGGATATACCAAATCTGGTGCATTAACAGAGGGATTCTCCCTTAGCCAGTTGAATATGGACTGAAAGTCTCCATTCAAAACATGATAATGAGGCTTCCACACGACCATAGCAAGAGGATGTACTTCCTCAAGCTCATCAGAAAATTCCTTCTCTTCAAGAGATTTCCAGCTTCTGATAGGAAAGACATATTTGTCTTCAAAGTCCCTTATAAATCCACAAGGGCCAGGAGCTTCAGCTTCACATACTTTCTGAAACTTCAGAAAATCAGAATTCAGTTCCCTTCTGAAGGCTCTCGTTCTTGTTGTTGTTGCTGAGACGAAGAACCAACATTTGGAGATGAAGACGAAGCCATTGAAACTTTTCTAAGATTGCTGGGTTTCTTTTTAGGGTTTAAGAAGAGAGCAAAGAGGTTGCAGAAATGCACACACAAGAGAGAGAATGAATGCGTGAAAAGATAAAATGATATGATGAGGGAAGTTTAAATAGACATGGATTTGAAAACTAAATGCAATTAAATTCTGAGAATGTACAGTTACAGAATGCAGAAAATCAGAAGCATTTAATGTAGAGTGACGTTAGGGAAAAACATGATATTTGAAATTATTTGCATAGTTACCTAGGGCGGCGTCTCATCAACTGCACGCATGCTTATCCAATTAGAGTGAACACATGTTCATCTTCTGGAATAGCTGGTGACAACTGTTTTGTTTTAAAAGAGATTCTGAATCAACCTAGACATATGAAATGTTAGCAATAACAGAATCAGAATATCTATCTGATCAACATTCAGAACTTCTTATAAGAAAATAAAACTGATCATTTCAAATCTAATCCATATATCAGAACTTCTCATCCTTTCATTCTGGGCATAAATCCATACTGATATTCTTCAGAATGAACTTAAACCTATCTTCAACAAGGGGTTTTGTAAAGATATCAGCCCATTGATGGTCTGTATCAACAAAGTTTAAAGATATAACACCCTTCTGAACATAGTCCCTAATGAAATGATAATTAATCTCAATATGTTTAGCTTTGGAATGTAAGATTGGATTCTTAGATAAACAAATAGCAGAAGTATTACCACAGAAGATAGGAATGTTACTCTCATATATCTGATAATCTTCTAACTGACTCTTCATCTAGAGCATCTGTGTACTACATCCAGCAGCAGCAACATATTATGCTTCTGTTGTAGAGAGGGCAATTGTAGCTTGCTTCTTGCTGTACCAGGAGATCAGGTGACTTCCAAGAAATTGATAACTTCCAGAAGTACTTTTCCTTTCAACTCTATCTCCAGCGTAATCAGCATCACAAAATCCTACTAAGTTGTATTCTTCAGATCTTCTGTAGACTAAACCAATATTAGTAGTACCTTTCAGATACCTCAAAATTCTCTTAACAGTCGTTAAGTGAGATTCTATAGGATCTGATTGGAATCTTGCACACAAACAAACACTAAATAAAATATCATGTTTAGAAGCAGTAAGATATAGAAGAGATCCAATCATACCTTTGTAGAGCTTCTGATCTACCTTCTTACTTACCTCATCCTTACCTAGAACACACGTTGGATGCATAGGAGTTTTTGCTTCTTTGCTTTCTGAAATATTAAACTTCTTCAGAAGTTATTTCACATACTTGGTCTGATGAACATAGGTTCCTTCAGAAGTTTGATTGATCTGGATCCCAAGAAAGTACTTGAGTTCTACCACTACTACGGAAAAGGGCTTTTAAAGCGCTTTTTTGGGCTACTAAAGCGCTTTAAAGCGCTGCCAAAGGCAGCGCTGCCGTAGGTAACAACAGCGCTTTTGAAAGCGCTCTGGTAGCCCCCCTATAAGAGCGCTTTTTCCAGAAAAAGCGCTCTGGTAGCCCCCTATAAGAGTGCTTTTCCAAAAGCGCTTCCGTAGGTTGCGTTTTTTTTTATTTTTTATGCTTTTTTTTTAATCTTAGGCAGCGCTTTTAGTAATAAAGCGCTTTAGTAGGTGGCCCTTTAAGAGCATTTTTTAAAAGCGTTGTCGTTGCTAAATGAGGTATTTTAAAGTGCAACCTGTAATTTTAAGCCTCCCAATTCGACCTGTAATATTTTCGACCTGTAATATATTTTTAACGTGTAATATTTTCGACCTGTAATATATTTTCGACGATATATTTTCAACCATAGGTAGGACAATATATACTAATATAATACCATTATAATATCCAAAATTATATATATACATCATTATAGTTCCTGTCAAACAAACTAAATCATGTAAAGTATGATATATATACAGAAAGTTTCACATGTAACTAACTCATGTCAAGCAAACTAAATCAGTAAAAAACCAATATTTTCACATGTAACTAACTCATTTCAAATATTGGCAACAGTATGAACAAAGTTAGTAACCACCCTAGAGTACTATAATATTATAGTTCAAAAGTTTGATCGTTTCCCGGCCTAGTCCTGCAAAGTATGAACAGAACAACACGGTCAATTAAAGGCTCAACAACAACAAAAACAAACATGAAACAAACTATCAGTTTCAAATCAATCTACCAAAGTACTACATAACAAAATAATGTAGTCATAAAACTGTTCACACAATAACGTATTCATACCTACATGAATAGTTGATGAATATAAAATTGACACAATTCCTCTTTGATTTCTTCCAACTTAAGTCTCGTGTAAGAAGCAACATAGAAGTCATCAAAGTACTACATAATAAAAACATAATATGAATGCTTTAGTTAAATAAAATAAATTATAAGAAATTATCTAATTAAGTTATAAATCCATACCGTGATTGGAATCTCTAATTGATTCGTTTGAAGGATTTCTTTTATAAAACTCAAAACATAGTATCCGCAATCTGAACTGTTTTGCTGTATCGGACACTACATAGAAAAACAAATAAGATTTTATAATTTTCTTGTTTTATCAAGTAGCATAAATATTATAAGCAAAATTGTGAAAATTAATGTACCTCCACTTTGATCCAAGTAATGTTGTTTGATTTATTCCGGGATACTTGTGCGTCTCTTTGACTTCGGAACACTTGTATTGATCTAACAAAAACATAAAAGCATATGTTTAGATCAATCTCACAAATAATTAAATATATAAATATACACGAATATTTAGAACGATCTCACTTACGTATCAACCATTGACTTCATAGCCGGATAATTGGTCCACTCACCATCTACCGAATTCAGAAAATATACCACTTCTCTTATAGGGTTGATAGCAAGCAACAACCAGTGTGCTCTATAAATTAAAACAATTGTTTATATGAAAATTTTGCTACGCAAAAGAAACAAAGATTAGATGAACCAAGAATGAGAAACGAACCCTACTGGTCGGGTATTATACGCCCAAAGAATCAGACTTTCTGTATTGCTGGTGGACAGGAATCTATCGACTAAGCGCTGTCTAACTGATTCCAGTTCCGTAGAAATTGTCATTCCGCTGCAATGGGCGGAAGACACGAAACGGAATCTGTTTGACAATGCAGTCCCGCGCAACACTTTGTCATACAACAACCTTAAATAAAAACATAATAAACATTAGATTATTTTCATTTAAATATGTAAATAGATTGTTCGACTAATTAAATAATATATCGGATGAGTGAATATTACCGGATGTATGAGTGCATATTACTGACGCCTAGTTGTTCATGCGTAAAAATCTCTTCCAAGTCATCTAGTGCAATATTTGACATGAATTCAATACCGAAGATACCTTCATCCATATTGATTTCACGGAAAGCACCACCCTTTAAATCGAACATATCAACAAGTGTTCCGAGCGTCGTTCGGTATCGAGGCACAAAAGCACCACCTTTTTTTGCCGCTGGTTTCGGAGGACCCTTGGGTGGTACGTTACGAACTTGCTGCGTCACTTGTTGTGACCCCCGAGCAGATGCCTAAAAATCATATAAGTTAGGTAAAATATAAAATCATGCAGTTTTAGATTCATATTATATATTAACACTTTAAATGTACCTCTTTTAGTGATGCAACAAACTCCTCCTCTTGTAAAATCCCTTTACCCTTAATTGCGTGTTTTGTAGGAGCAGTCTAAAATTAAAATGTAAAAAATAATTAACGTAACGGTGCAAAATTGACATTTGAAAACTAAATGATTCATAATTAATGGTTTTCAATATACCTCATCACCAATGATAATGAGCTTCGAGGGCCATGCAACAAATGACCCTATTGCATCTCGCATCAATGTTGTCTCTGAGACCATGTCAGGTACCGGTAGCACCGCATCATGATCTAATACAACATCAACTGATACTTTCAGGTGTCCATCCGGGAGCGGTCTATGGTGAAGTAAATCTCCCAAAGTGTTGTGCACTTTTCCCTTGCCAACTAGGCGATAATTCGGTGACGATAAGTATAGTTGGCAAGATGAAATGCCCTAAACCAATAGTAAATATAGAGTCATTATCATTAATAAAATAGAACAATTTGTAAGGAAAAAAAATTTATAATTACCTCGAGAAATTTTCTTTGACAGTTGATACTAGCTTTATCACTAGTTTCTTTCACCGATGAAGTATTGCACTTTTCTCTCATATACATATCTTTATCTCTTTGCAATTCAGAGACTTGTGCTTGTAATTCTTGTAATTTTTGCAACACTTCTTCATTGGTAGGATTTCTTCTCCTAGAATGCTTGTAAAAAGAGGTTGGAGTCATACCATGACGTTTACCCCTCACCCGACCAGGATACTCAGGAGCATCTAGTGTTCTACTAAGTACGCTACTATCATCCTGGTCCTCACCGGTGGATACCGATTGCGACATGTTCTCCTGTAATTCATTTACATTTCAATAATTATTAGTGGAAATAAAAAATTAATTATATATTAAAAAACATTTGATTTAATTAAAGACACAGTGTTATACTTACACATTCAACATAAACTCTTTGAACATCGGGATCGACAGCTTGATTCTTGCCCACACGAGCTTCCTTCCATAACACATGTACTGGAAGTGAGGTTACCTCACTTTTCGACTCCTCTAACTATGCATTGACACAAATGATAAAATCGTCAAATAAAACACATTTAGATAATTAATTAAAACACATTTCTATTTACTTACAATTTTTTCCTCTAAGCGTGCATATCCCAAACGCCCTTTTTTGTATGGATACGTGGGTTTTGATGCTCTCGCACTATTTGTGGCACTCCTTTTCCGAAAAGCTTCATCTCTTTGATTTACAAACTCAACCCAATCTTCATCAATGAAGATCTCATACTTTTTTGGACGTCTCGGGGCCTCTTCAAGAAAGTTTCCTTCTTTATCCTTAAGATAGGTGTTTGTTAAAAAAGCTTTCCACCCTCTATATCTTTTTCCAGCCAAACTAATAATGTAGCGTTTACGCTCATCTGGTATGTTAAAAGACCTCTGCAAACAAACATACACATAGAGTGTGTTAGTATAAGTAATTTAAACAAATTATCGTCAAGATAATAACAACAACCATATATGATACCTTAAGCTCGTCCCAAATCATGTTTATTTTATCGTCCAACTCTTTGCTTTTCAGATTCCATTTAGCTACGGAGACTGGAATATGCAAACAAACAAGTGTACCAATATAGCTTGTCAACTTTGCAGAACTCAGCCTGCATAGACTGAGCAAATTCCTTTCCAAGTGTAGCATTAGAGGTTCCAAAGATAATATCATCAACATGTATTTGGAAAATTAAAATATCCTTTTTAAAGGTTTTACAAAAGAGAGTAGTATCCACTTTTCCTCCAGTGAAACCATTATCCAGAAGGAAAGAACTTAATCTTTCATACCAAGCTCTAGGAGCTTTCTTCAATCCGTATAATGACTTCTTTAGTTTAAAAACATGTTCTGGAGACTTAGAGTCTTATTAAGAATAGGTCTTATAGAGATTTTTTTCTGAATATAACATGCAGTGTTTATTGCTTCTGCCCAGAAATGCTTAGCCATATTGGTTTCATTGATCATGGTTCTGGCCATTTCTTGTAGAGTCCTATTCTTTCGCTCTACAACTCCATTTTGATGTGGAGTTCTAGGGCAAGAGAAATCATGGGAAATACCATTTTCTTTGAAATAAATCTCAAAGAATCTGTTCTCAAATTCGCCACCATGATCACTTATGACCTTTATGATTTTACACTCTTTCTCAGATTGGATCTGAGTGCAGAAGTCAAAGAACACTGTATGAGACTCATCCTTGTGTTTCAAGAACTTTACCCACGTCCATATGCTATAGTCGTCTACGATGACTAATCCATATTTCTTCCCTCTGATTGATGCAGTTTTGACTGGGCCAAAAAGATCAATGTGCAGAAGTTCTAGCGGCCTAGAGGAAGAAACAACATTCTTAGACTTGAATGCAGGTTTGGAAAACTTACCTTTCTGACATGCTTCGTAAAGAGCATCTGATTTATATTTCAGATTAGGGAGTTCTTTGACCAGATTGAGTTTGTTAAACCGAGAAATCTTTCTCAAACTAGCATGACCTAATCTTCTGTGCCAGACCCATTTCTCTTCACTAATAGACATAAGGCAAGTTACCTTCTGAATCTTAAGATCTTGAATATCAATCTTGTAAATTTTGTTCTTTCTCTTGCCTGTAAATAGGATTGAGCCATCCTTCTGACTAATAGCTTTACAAGACTTTTGATTAAAGATTATGTCATAACCATTGTCACTTAATTGACTTATGGACAATAAGTTATGAGCTAATCCATCTACTAGCAGAACATTAGTTATGGAAGGAGAGTTACAAATATTTATGGTTCTAGAGCCAATGATCTTGCCCTTCTGGTTCCCTCCAAACTTAACTTCTCCAGCAGATTTAAGCACCAGGTCTTGGAACATAGACCTTTTTCCCGTCATGTGCCGTGAGCACCCAGAGTCCAGGTACCATGACATGTTTTCCTTTTTCTTCTTTGCTGCCGAGTGTGGTGTCATTTTTTTACCTCCCCGTTTCACTTGGGAGGACGACACGCTAGACCCTTCACGCGGAATTCAGAAGGAGAATGCGCCCGTGGCGGGATGAATTTTGTTTCTGTTCTTCCTACGATAGCACATGAACTTTTTAATTATCCTACGAAAGAAGAAGGGGAAAAAGATCTCAAATAAACCCTAGGAGTTTGCTAAGTGTGGGGATTCACCTAGACTAGAAATTCTGGAGTCCAGGAGGTCGGTTATACATAGGGAAGGTTTTAAGCACCCTACATATCCGTAGTACTCTACGGGAACCTTCTCTGTCTCTATGTGTTTGTTGCTTATGATTGGGAAAGTTTCTCCTTTGTGTTAGGAGGGAAAATTGAATTGAATTAAAAGACAGACATACTAACTATTTTTGGTTTTTTATTAGCTTGCTGAGATTCCTTGTGAACCTCATGCCTAAATATCTCTAATGGAAGTCAGAGCTTTTTGTAGTTCGGAGAACTAATTAGGGAAATTAATTATTTTTGGTGCCTTGCTTGAAGCTCAAGATTGAAGCTTGAATTAAATCTCTGTTTACAATAAAGAGACATAAAATCATCTTTACAAAGAGATATTTCTACTATTCCACCACAAACATTAAAAGAGTGTCAGGAAAGCTGAATTCATTTCATTTAAGAGGGAGACCTTACTTGTGTATGTGCAAGTATACCAGTCAACTGCGTCTTGAATGAAAGAATGATACTTAACCAAATTAGGGAAAGTTACACATGCCTGAGTTAACTTACCAGAGCATGTCTTTCAAAATCCTAAATGGGAGAATGATTAAAATTAAAATGTAATGTTTGTTTGAATGTGGTGAGATAGGAGAAATATCTCTCTATAGAGATAAGCTATATCTATCTACTGTATAAATAATTTGACTTTAACTGGCTTGTATGAGGCCCAAGCTTGAGGCTTTTTGATCGATTTTTATTGACTCTGGGAGATGACTCCACTGGGGACTAACTTAAACTAAAAGGTTTTTGAGTTCTGTATAAAGCCCAAAATTGAGGCTGACTCTAGTTGGAGAGTGTTTATTTTGTTTTATGATTGAAAGGTTTATTTAGTGTTCTGTACAAAGCCTAGAATTGTGGCTGACTGTACCTAGGGAGACTCTATTTTGTGTGTCTTGTACAAAGCCCAAGGTTGTGGCTGACTCTTAATTAGAGAATATGTTATTTTTTGCCTTGTATGAAGCCCATGGTTGTGGCTCACTCTTGCTAGGGAAGACATTGTTTTCTGCCTTGTATAAAGCCCAAGGATGTGGCTGAGTATTGAGGAAACTGAGTATGGATGACTGTTATACCCCAAAATTTGCCCGCATCTTTTTCATAAATATCCTGATTTTATGAATACTCGGTTTTTAGAATTTTTCTTATACGGTATTTTGGTTCGCTGTTGAATTTATTCTTACACAAACGCCAAGTACTGTTTATCACCTCACACACACGCTGTTTATTTGAGATTTATTTGCAGATAAATAGTACTGACGCAATTGGTACAGAATTAAATTTTGCAGGCGCAGAGTCCGGGGATTCAGACTGTACTGGTAACGAGTAAATTATTATTATTTTTTGTTTCCCACTAATTTTTGTACTATATTATTATTTTCAAAATCTCTTCTATTATTTTCAAAATCTTTTCCTTTCTTTTCAAATCTCTTTCTTTCAAATTGAATCCTAACTTTATTCCATACATCTCTCTTTTCAAACCCTACCATACACTTTCTTTCAAATCCTACTACCACTCAAATTTTCCTTTTTTGTACGGAATCACTTCATTCCCCAACGTCTCTATCCTTCTTTTCACTCTATAAATACCTCTCATTTTTTCCATAAATTCTCACATCAAATTTCAACTCATTTCTCAAACTTCTACCTCATATTTATTTTCTCTTCTTCCCCGACAAAAATGGCAAAGTGGATGGATACGTGTTTTCTTATGGTCATCACTGTCTTGGTGGTGATCATGTCCTTTTTCTGTCTACATAGTCCTGAAAAATGCGGACCTGGGTTGCTTACACTTCCGTTCATCTATATGTTGTTATTTATAGCATGGGTTTTTAATCGTCATTTTTAAAGTTTGTCGTATCTTTTGCTTTCAAATAATGTACCGTTTGTTTTATTTGTCGTACTGTTCATTATATTATGTAATATTTGTACTGTCAGTATTAAATGTTGTACTATCTGTCGTATTGTCGTTTAATTATCAAGATAATATTATATGTGTTTTCTGCTAGTTAAATATTTATTTTTCTGTGCATTAAATATTTTTCAAGGTTATTATCAGTAATTTCGTTCGCATACAGTATATTTTATTTATTTATAATGTTTGTGTTTTTCTAACAACTCATGTAAATAAATTTTCACCATTAACACAACAAAAAACAAAAAGAAAAAATTAACTTTAACTGTTAAGTTTTCACTTTAACTGTTACGTTAATGACCGGACAGCCAGTTGACAGTCAAACCCGCTGACAGCACGATTCTCCGTGTTTTGTACCATCAATCAAATCAATCTTTTGCATTTCAAAATTCCAAGATTTTTGTTCTAGAAGTCTTCTGATAATCACATGATCAGCAGAGACTCAGCACTGCACAAAAATCAGGTACGCTTAACTGTCTCCTACACAAACAGTCCCTAACTAGGGTTTTTGTTTTTTTCAGGAGAACGAGTTTTTTGAGACCTCAAATGGATTTCATGGACCTCCATATGTCTCAAAGTACCAACATACAAATTTTCAAACTTCAATTCGCTCAGACGCACAGTCAGCAGCTCAAACAGTCAACATACGACCAGTTTGACCGAAAAGTCAACAGACAGTCAAAAATGAAATTTTTTGTCAACATCCATATTTTGTCAAAATATTCATCATTTGATCAATGGTTGATCATAATTCATCAAGAAAAGTTCAAAAATCAACAAAACCCTAAGTTTCAAAACTAGGGTTTTCTCCTAAAAAATCAACTGAACTTTGACCGGCCATAACTCTCTCCTCGTTCATTCAAAAAATTCCAACCAAAGCTTGTTTTGAAGTAAATTCAATTATCTTTCAAATGCAATTGATCCCATGGTCATTGGATTCACCATTTGAAAAATATGAGCTCAGACATTACAGGTCATTTTCAAAGTCAACAAAAAGTGATTTTTTGTCAAAGGCCATAACATCAAGATAACTTCTCCAAATTAAAAAAAGTTTCCAAAGCAGCTTATAGAGGACATCTTGAGGTTTCTAAAAAGTACAAGAACTCCTTCATATGATCAAAATTGAGGGATTTATGTCTTGTTGAAGTTGGCTATTTTTTGGGAAAATGCATGAAACCAACATTGATCAAAAATGTTTTTTTCCAAAAGAGGCCAAGTTTTCATGATCCAAACATGATTCTAATGATGCTAAGGGCCCATAACATTTTTATTTCTTTTTTAGTTTAATTTTATTACATTTAAAGTTAAATTAAAAAAGAAATGGTGTAAGATAATGATACAATGCTTTGTTCTTAAGCAAAAGCCATCAAAATTGATTCAAACTCTGCAGCATAGAAGTACATGGCAGGCCTAGAGCTAGAGGGATGAAGAAATTCAAAGCCATGGCCAAAGAATTCAAAGTTTTTATTATTTAAAAATTCAAAGGTTCAAAAAGCAATCAATGCTTGATAGCTTAAGTTTGCAGCACTTCCATGGCCTATAAATGGACTAGAATACTTCAGTTGACACACACACACACACACAAAGATCTATCAAAGGAATAGCCAAGAAACTCACAAAATTCTCAAAAAAATATCAAAGCTTTGTAATTTTCGTTTTCTATCTTCCAACCATTATCAATACAAACTAATCATTCTAATCATCTCCTGGGACCTAATATAGTAAGTTGGGATCATTACTCATGGTTATATGTTCATAAAACTCATGCTTCGAAAACAACATATTCATGCATTTTCTTTAACTTTCGTATCTCATAATTAAACATGTTTTAATGCAAACTAACACTTCTAACAAGTTGCCAAGATGGTTTGGGAAAGGTTTAAACACTTACATGCAAGTTTTCACGTAAGAATTCTCATGTACCATTATTGAGTTTTCAAGTATGTGAACTTTCGTATGCCATGTTCCATGCGTTTTTAGCCAAAACTAACGCCACCATCGTGTTCAGGAGGTCATTTTAAGTCGACTTGGGTGCCCCTTGTTTTTGTTCATGGCTGTTTTTGTAGGTTTTCAAAAGCATGGAAATCTGAAGGAAAATCCGCAGGTAAGTCTGCAGCTAATTCCGCAGGTAAAAGGAAGAAGATGATGAATAGTAGCTTTGAATCTTTGACCGGCACGCGTGGCAGCTTCCCTCTTTCTCATTCGCTGGTCAGCCTGCGTGGGTCCCACGTTGGACTTTTGAAAAGATGAATGATCCTATGTTATCTCTCTATCCACGTGCACCATGTGACTTCCAATCTGAGCCACAAGATCACCTAATAATCTGATCTAACGCCCTAGCATGCGCAACCACACCATAGTCCATCATAAGTCACCACACAGGATCTTTCCTTTTAATAATTTTAATTCCTTTTTTAATATAACTTCTAAAATTGTTTAAAAATAGTTTTAAAAATAAAAAAATCTAATAAAAATATTTTTAGGTTTATAAAATATTATATTATTTTTTGATATAAAAATATTTTATTTTTCTTTTTAATTAAAATATTTTGTTTAATTAATTAGATAATATTTATATATTTATCTTTTAATTGTTTCTAACCTATCAAAAATCAGAAAAAATATTTTCTTTTTTTATTTAATCAAGTTTATATATTAGACTAATTTTGTACATATCTAGAATATTTTTCTCTTTAAGTTTAAATTATTTGTATGATTATTTGTATAATTATATGTTAATTAGCTTAATAAATTTCCAAAACAACTTCAAAAATCCAAAAAAAATAGTTTTATTTTAAAATTAATTAACAAGCAACTTGGACATATTTTAGACTGAAATTTTTTAGGTTTAAATTTTATTTCTAATTCTTAGCTTTTTAATTAAATTAATTATGCATTAATTCTAATTAAAATCAACCATCCAAAAATCCAAAAATATTTCCCTTTATCTTATTGCAATTTAAATTCATAGATAAGTGTATAGGTTGTCAAAATCATGTAAATAGCGTAGTTTACATTTCTCGCACAATCGATGTAATAGCGTAGATTTATTTTCCGCATTTTACATTTCCGCACTTTAAATTTCTGTACATATAAAACTGCGTGTATGTCAAGAATAATAACTGAAGCGCTAGATCACTAATTTCAAAAGACAAGAATATTTGAAAATAAAACACAATCACACTTGCACCTCTTAGAGTAATCCCTCTGTTACTCTTTTCAAAATCAATTCTACTGTTTCAAATACAATTCAAATAATTTCTTTCTGTATCCAGTCAAAGAAAATTTTCTAAAAGAAAATAGGAAAGGACCTTATAAATTTAGGGTAGATCTCCTAATTGCTTGCTCAAATCAAAACAACAAATGTTTCACATATCATTGTTTTTTCAAAACAAAACTTTCGAAAAAAGACAACATTTTGTATATATCCAAACAAGGATCATTGCGAAGTTAAAGATCTTTTTTTCAAAACATCTTTCGAAAGATAAAACACTTTGTATACATCCGCACAAGGATCATTACAAAGTTAATTTACAAAGGTATTTTAAGACCACATACAAGCATTTCAAAGCAAGACAAATGATTCAGACAAGTGAGCTAAGCAATTAAGAGCCCATGGATAACCATGGATATAAAGGGGTGCTAACACTTTCCCTTTGTATAACCTACCCCCGAACCCAAAATCTCTTAAAGGTCTTTTTCTGTTTCTTTTATAAACCTTTCCTTAATTGGATAAAATAAAAGTCGGTGGCGACTCTCTGATTTTCAAAACTCAAAAATAAAAGAAGAGTCAGTTCGTATCTCACGAAAAAACCGAGGACGACAATTACTCTATGGGAAAAAGAACCTAAAGGTTAGGAATCTTTTGACACAGAAAATGTGGTTTATCTGCCTTATACAAAGCCCAATGTTGTGGCTACTTGCTGATGAAGGACTCATTGGGGAATTTATCTTCTGAAAGCTGAATTTTTGGAAGCTAACCCTTTCCAGGGAATTATGACTTAGAGGATTGATTTTGGAGGCTAACCCTTTCCAGGGTTTTTGTTAAAATGAAGGAATTAATGGAGGCTGACCCTTTCCAGGGATTTTTGAATGATGGCAGAATGATTAACTATTTGAGACTTCTTGTTTAAAGGCCAAGATTAAAGCTGACACTGACTGAGGATAGACAGATATGGATCCTAGACTCAGCTAAGGGAAAAAAATTATTGAAGGGTGACAGAGACTGTCCATGTCTCTCATTCCAAAAGGTGTACTCAATACTCAGATTGAGACGTTCTTAGATTGTTTAAAGTCTGGTTTTAAGAATAGAAGAAACTCACCAGAGTAGGCTAAAAGGTAACTAAATACCTGTTCCTATGTTTATAAGAAACCTGATGGGTCCTTGTATACAAGCTCAAGAGTAAACTGGGAATGATTTTAAGAAGCCTGTGGGTCCTTGTACAAAGCCCAAGAGGAGGCTAATCGAGGGTCCTTGTTATAGCGCAAGAGAAAGCTATGTGGTTTTGAACTTATTTTGGCTCTAAGCAAATGGGTAAGAGGTTTCACCGAGAATAATTCCTCTTGGGTGGATGTATCCTATTTTGGTTCTAAGGTTTTTTTCAAGATGTTTTGTAACAACCCAAATTTAATTATCTAACTAATTAAATTAAATAAGGATTTATTTACTTAATTTGGACGAAGTTTGATAATTAATTGGATCGTCAGTGTTATTGAGAAACATGTTCGGATTATTAAGTGAAGTTGGAATTTATTCGGTTAATCGAAGAATTAATAAGTGGAATATGTAGAGAAATAATCTTAGAAATAATATTATTATTGGATTTTTATTTAATTGAGATAAAATCGGATTTAATTGGATTAATTGGAAAATAATATTAAGGGTAATAATATTATTTTTGGAGCATAATTATTTATTTGAACTACTCTATTTCATCAATTGGACCTAACTAGTTAAGAAGTGGAATTATATGGGTTAAGCCCAATATGAATAATATAGTAAGGGTTGGAAGAGTAGAGGTATCATAACTTTGTTCATTTGCAAAAGAAGAGGAGAAAGGAGACTAAGAGAGGAGAAAAGAGAAAAAGCTAGGGGAAGAACAACAAGGGAGAAAGCTAGGGCTTGAAGCACATTGAAGAGGTAAGGGGGAGAATCCCTATTATTATGGGTTAGTATGATTGGGTCAATGGATAAATTAACATGATTAGGTTTGTTGTTGGTTGAAATCCATAAAAAAATTGATGTTAGAAAAATGTTTTGATATTAGAAATTGATACATTGGTGAAATTAGAGGATGATTGAGAATCACTAATTGACATATATTGGTACTATACCAATTGAATAAGATACTGTAGCAAGAATTATGTATTATGTGTGTTCCGGTTTCATTAATCCCTCCACTGTAGCGAGACCTACATATAAAGGAAAACTGGAAAGGAAATAATGGTTTTATCCACTTGCTGTACCATTATATAGATATGTTATACCCCAAAATTTGCCCGCATCTTTTTTTCAAGAAAACTCCAATCTGAAAATTAAGAATCTCATATAATCATGGATTTTTATTTCAACAAAGATCCTGATATATGAAATACTTAGTTTTTAGAATTTTTCTTACAGTATTTGGCTTGCAGTTGAATTTATTCTTACGCAAACGCCAAATACTGTTTATTACTTCACACATGCTATTTATTTATTTACAGATAAATAGTACTGACACAATTGGTACATAGTTAAATCTTTTTGCAGGCGCAGAATCAGGAAACTCAGACTGTACTGGTAACAAGTAGATTATTATTATCTTTTGTTTCCCACTAATTTTTGTACTATATTCCATTATTTTCAAAAATCTTTTCAAATCTCTTTTTCAAAAATCAAATCTCTCTTTTTCCCAACACTATCTCCACTTTCTTTCAAATCTTATTTCCACTCAAATTTTCCTTTTGTACGGAATCACATCATTCCCCAACGTCTCTATCCTTCTTTCCATTCTATAAATACCTCCCATTTTCTTCCATAAAATCTCACATCAAATTCTAATTCATCTCTCAAATTTCCACTTCATAATCCATCCTTTCTTCTTCCCCGACAAAATGGCGAAGCGGTGGGAAACGTGTTTTCTTATGGTCATCACCATTGCTACGGTGATCATGTCTTTCTTCTGTCTGCATATCCCGGAACACTGTGGACCTGGGATGCTTATGCTCCCAATCATCTACATGTTACTATTTGTAGCATGGGTTATCAATCGTCATTCTTAAGATTTGCCGTATTTCTTATTTCTTAAATGTACCGTTTATTCGTCGTACTGTTCAATATAGTATGTAATATTTGTACTGTCAGTATTAAATGTTGTACTATTTGTCATAATATTGCTTAATTACTCAGATAATATTTTATGTGTTTTCTGCCAGTCAAATATTCATTTTTCTGTGCATTAAATGATTTTCAGGGTTATTATCGGTAATTTTGCCCGCATACAGTAAATATTAGTTATTTATTATGTCTGTGTTTTTCTAACAAGTCATGTAAATAAACTTTCATTTTTCACATAAAACATAAAACAAAAACAACAAAAAAGAAAATTAACTTTGACTGTTGATTTTTCACTCTAACTGCTACATCAATACCTGGACAGTCAGTCGACAGCCAAACTGCTGGCAGTACAATTCTCAGTGTTTTGTACCATCAATCAAATCAATCTTTCACAATTCAAAATTCCAAGATTTTTGTTCTAGAAGTCTTCTGAATATCACGCGATTAGCAGAGACTCAACACTGCACAAAAATCAGGTACGCTTAACTGTCTCCTACATAAACAGTCCCTGACTAGGGTTTTCTTGTTTTTACAGGAGAAACAAGTTTTTGAGAGCTCAAATGGATTTCATACACATCCATATATCTCAAAGTACCATCATACAAATTTTCAAACTTCAATTCACTCAGACGCACCGTCAGCAGCTCAAACAGTCAACAGACGACCCGTTTGACCAAAAAAGTCAACAGACAGTCAAAAATGAATTTTTTTGTCAAAGTCCATATTTTGTCAAAGGATTCATCATTTGATCATTGGATGATCATAATTCATCAAGGAAAGATCAAAAATCAACAAAACCCTAAGATTCAAAATTAGGGTTTTTGCCTGAAAAGTCAACTCAACTTTGACTGATCATAACTCTCTCATCCTTCATCCAAAAAATTCAAACCAAAGCTCATTTTGAAGGAAATTCAATTATATTTCAAATGCCATTGATCCCATGGTCATTGCATTCACCATTTGAAAAATATGACCAAAGACATTACAGGTCATTTTCAAAGTCAACAAAAAGACACTTTTTTCAAAAGGACACACAAGGAGCATCAAAAATCATTTTGACATGAGACCAAAGACATTGGTTAGAGGACTCTTTGAGGTTTCCAAAAAGTGCAAGATCTCATTCATATGACAAAAATTGAGGGATTTACACCTTTTTGAAGTTGGCTAAATTTTGGGAAAATGCATGAAACCAACATTGCTCAAAAATGCATTTTTTCCAAATGGGGCCAAGTTTTCATGGTTCAAACATCATTTCTATAATATAATGGGCCTCCCACGACCAAGACAAGGCCCATATCATTTTTATCCATTTTTTGGCATAATTTTATCTTATTTTAAGATTAAATTAAAAGGAAAATGGATGGATAATGGGTAGCTTAATTTCCAAGCATGACTCACCCAAGGAATCTTCATCTTTCTGCAGAGAATTGAAGAGCAAGGCAAGTGCATTGAAGACAAGAAGACTTGGTCAATAATTCAAAGCTTTTTAATATAAAAAATTCAAGAATTCCACAAAGGCAACTAGATGCTTCTTAGCTTCAATTCTAAGCACTCAATGCTTATATATAGACTAGCTTACTTCAGTAACAAAGGAGACAAGTTCAGAAACAAAGCCTTACTCATAATACACTTGTAACCACTTGAAAAATTTCAAAGAAAATTCAAATTCGAGTTTTTAATTTCAGTCCATTTCAATACAAACTAAGCATTCAAACATCATCTCTGAGCTTCACTGAAACTATCCCAATCAATTGCAAGCCTTAAACCTCACTGAATCGAGCTACACAGGTCACGATTTGCTCAAACTAAAACTAACTTGTATCTCATAACACACGCATATCTAGCAAGATGTAGACATATATTTGGACTTGGTGTGGTGTGTAGATCATTTCTGGAACTTTAATTGAGTTTTAGACGCTTACACATGAAGTTACCATTTTAGGGTTCATAACCTAAAAATTAGGGCTTTCTGAAATAGGCAAAATTAGAGGTTCTAAGTGGTACCATTGAGTTCGTATGGATCAGACGAGTTGAATGGATAGGTCGCGCCAAATTTCTTTTATGTCTAACCCCTATTCGTTATTTTCCAGGTTTAAGCTTCATCTATTACATCGCTTTTGATAAGAAAGCGCTATTAAAAGTCCTGGCGAGAGGTTGAAGATGATGAGGTGTCCTCACCTCATTGGACAGCAAGCGCGCGTTTTTTTAAACTTAACCCTTGGTTTCAGTGTTTGCAGGCGCGTCATAATTGGTGGACCCTCACAATCTGAGCCATCTGATTTCATTTATTATCCATCCAACGCATCAGAATGAGGACCTATCCCATGGACCTTATTTAATTTCCACACCTGATCAGTATCCTTTTATTTTCTATTTTTATTTAAATTTCTTTGTTAAATTAATTAAAAATAGTTTTAAAAATCCAAAAAATACACAAAAAATATTTTTAGACTTCTAAAATAATATATTATTTTCTGAAATAAAAATATTTTATTTTCCTTCAAAATTTCAATATTTTGCATAATTAATTAGTATATGTTTGTATATTTACTTTTTAATTATTCTAACCAATCAAAAAATCATAAAAAAAATTGTTCTTTATGTTAAATATTGTTTATATATTATAAACTAATTTTGTACATATTTTGAATAATTTTATCTTTAAGTTTTAATTATCTGTATAATTATTTGTATAATTATGTTTTAATTAGCTTAAATCAATTTCAAATCAATTTCAAAAATTCCAAAAAAATTAGTTTTGTTTTAAAATTAATTAACAAATATTTTGTACATATTTTAAACTTAATTTCTAGGTTTAAATCTATTTTCATCTTTTTTCTTCATTTTAATTTAATTAATCATGCATTAATTATAATTAAAATCAATCATAAAAAATCCAAAAACATGCCTTTTATTTTTCTTGCAATTTAAATTCCTAGATAAATGTATAGGATGTCAAATTCATGTAAATATGCTAGTTTACATTTCCTGCACAATCGATGTAATAGCGTAGATTTACTTTCCGCACTTTACATTTCCGCATTTTAATTTCCAGCAAATATAAACTGTGTGTATGTCAAAGATAAAATTGAACCGTTAGATCACTAACTTCAAAGATAAAATATCTGAATCCAATCACAATCACACTTGCACCTCTTAAGGTAATCCCTTCTCATTCTTTTCAAAATCACAAGTCAAAATTCTACTGTTTCGAGTACAAAATCGAACCTTGCGTTTATATCCGGTGAAAGGATAGATTTTTAAAGGAAATAGGATAAAGACCTTACAACTCAGGGTAGACCTCCTAGTTTGCTTGCTCAAATCAAAACAAACAAAATTCTCATACACTGTTGTTTTTCAAAACAAAACTTCCAAAAAAGACAATACTTTGTATACATCCAAACACGGATTATTACAAAGTTAACGTTCTTTTCAAAAACATCTTTCGAAAGATAAACAAGCATTTTGTATACATCCACACACGGATCATTACAAAATTCAATTTACAAAAGTATTTGAAACCACATATGAGCATTCTAAAGCAATTGAAAAGTGATCGAAAAACAAGTGAGCTAAGCAAACTTAAGAGCCCATGGATAACCATGGATACAAAGGGTGCTAACACCTTCCCTTTGTATAACCTACCCCCTTACCCAGAATGTCTTAAAGGTCTTTTTTCTGTTTCTTTTATAAACCTTTCCTTAATTGGATAAAATAAAAGGTCGGTGGCGACTCTGTGAATTTTCAAAAATGCGAAAGCATTAAGCGATAAAAAAGAGTCAGTTCACGTATCTCTCCAGAACAGAGGTATGGCCCGGATTAAAAAACGGAGGTCCACAAGATACAATGGATTGTGGCTGGTTTATTATATTCTTGTTTTCCTAATTACTGTAGCGGATATACACATAGTGGAATTTTGAAGTGAAGCGTATGTTCACTTACTGTAGCGGAAAATATATATATTAAATGGAATAGAAATGCAATAGAAACATGAAGGAGTAGTATATTGAATAGGTAACAATAGCACAGTTAGAAAATAAAATGAAATGAAAATAGTCCCGTTTGATCAAATTAGCCGAATTAAGCGGTATAATTAGTTGTCCGGAATTTGATAAAAAATTACGTGGTAGCTAAGTTTAATTAGTAGATTAACATGATGGTGTTATTTTGTTGAAAATATGATATTTACGAACCGACCGAAATAGTATGGATTTAAATAACTTTTATATTAAATATTGATTTTAGAATAGAAAATGAATTAGAAATTGGAACTAATGAAGTGTAATTATTAATTAGTCGATTTACTTAATAGCTAAATTAATTTCAATAAGTATAAATGATTGGAATATAATCGATATTGAATTGATTATTTGTTTGTCGGTAACTTACGGTATTTTTGGAATGTTGACAGTAATTGTATTTTGGTCAAATACTAATGAATTGATACTTGGTTTGGAAGTATATTCTTATATTTTGTGGGCAGTATGAATTAACATGAGGTAGTATGATTTACGAGTGTTAATTGTGTTTTGTGAATCATAATTGAATATTGTTTCAATTATGTAGATTGATATCAATGCGTTGTGAATGTTGTGTACAATTTGATATATAATTCATAGAGTTGAATTAGTGTTGGTATGCAGAAAGTTAAGATTGATGAGATAATCTTAATTGCATAGTTGGTTGGTAATTGTACATTCATTCATGGCATAGTCAGCTTTATTGTGGAAGCGGTGAAACTGTGGGTTCACATGGTAATAGACGGTGATCCTTGAATGGAAATAGACGTAGAATACATTGATCCTTAATTGGAAACATACGTGGTGGGTTTGATCTTGTCCGGATCGGAAGCGTGGCTTGGATTCTAGATATTGAATCGGAAAGCGGTGAAACGTTGGGTTCACATTGCGGTACCACCTGCATAGTGTCACATATCTTCCATTGAGTCACATTAGAATTATGCGATAATTGAATATGTGAAGTTGATGAAGTTGTGATATGTGTATGAGCTTGATAATCGAAATGAGTGATGTGTGAATACATATTTGATTAAATGTGTGAATATGTGATAATTATGGTAGTGTGCATAATTGAGAATATAATATTGGAATTGAAATATTATACTCTTTATACTTGTTGTATACTTGATAACATGTGAAATATAGATCGATTATTATCTACATGGTTATACGTAGTGTGATTAATTACTTGAATTATTGATTTAACCATTGTATCTTATTATACTTTCTTCATAATGATTCGTATTCTCACCCTTCTGTTTTAATGTTGCCCTCGTTTGGCGACATGCAGGTTCTGGAGTTAGTAGCTCGCGTGTGATCTTAGTCGGATTTTCTTCCGAGTTATTTGGAGATTAGGTAGTGAGTCAATGCTCTGGTCATGTAACACTGGGTAGACTTGTTATTTGAACTCATGTTTCTATTCGGTTATGTATTACGTTTGATTTGAGAACATGTTATGTTACTACTTGTTGTTTGATAGGCTCTTAATCCAAATATTCTGAATTATGTTTTAATTTATGTTGATATGATTATTGAGACTTGATCTTGGTATGGGACATGGATCATTTAATGAAACACATGAGTATTTAGTAGTTTCCGTAGTGAATGCATATTCTGGATAAAATATGATTAATTGAGAAGTGTTATTTGAAATGACCAGGTGTATCATATATTGTAAGTAAATGCTGTTGGTTTTTAAAGGCTTTTAGTTTTTGAAAACCTTGATGTGACTACCTTTTGTTATATGCATGCTTATTCTCTGACTATATGCTTATTTATTTTGGGGTATAAAAGGGGTGTTACATGTTTCACCGGGAATAATTCATCTTGAGGTTTTGAACTAAAGATCTCTAATTAGGAAAGAGCCTTCACCGGGAAGACATTCTCAATCCTAGGCCATAGTCCTATAATATATATATATATATATATATATATAGTTTATTTGTCCTAAGGTTTACACTCAGACGTGTTCTAAACAATATATATATATACAGTTTATATTTGACAATAATTTAAATGAAGACTGTAAATTGAAAGCTATAAAGCCTAACCTGGATGGACTGGAGGCCTTTGAAGATGTATGTACAAAGCCTTACGAGTAACTTGGTTGTTTATTGATAACAGTTGAATATTTATTATAAACAGTTAAAGGTTTTTGAAAACAGAAGAAGTGAAGATGGACAATAGGTCACGTAGGTATCTGAAGAGTTTCACCGGGAATAATGCCCTTCAAATACTGGAAGAATGTTTTGAAAACAGATGAGAAGATTTTATAAATACAGTTTTTGAAAACAAACTAAGAAAAAAAAGGTGTTGGGTCTTACACTCTATTAGAGGCCCAAATAATTATTTACTATTTATGAGAAAGAGTTGGAGAGATATATTAAATGACAAGTGTTAAAAAAACAAATGAAAAATGTATATTAAAAGTATTAAAAAATACTTAAAAACACACCATTTTAAACCTAATAAAAACACATAAAATAAATAATATTTTTTGTGATTTTTTGATTATTCACAAAATAGATATATTAAATGACAAGTGTGTAAAAAATGAAGTGAAAATGATTTAATTTGATAAGTGAATTAATTATTTAAAGTTATGAAGAAAATAAAATGGAAAAGTGGTAAAAAAATATGGTTTTGTCTCCACCAAGGCTTGAACCCACGTCCTCATGGTCACCACACAAAACAAAGCCAACTGAGCTACATGCTCAGTGTGACTAAAGAGGGGTCTTGTTTGGTTATATGTGAAACAAGCGTGATAAATGGAAAAAAATAACAAAAGGTCTGAGGGGGGGACCGAACCCCATACCTTGTGGCAAGAGAGAGTGGAAGCGCGTGTGACCAAGTGAGCTAAACGATGTATTCGTTTATAACACACTTCCAATTAATTATATTTTAAAATCGCCCTTGAGAATTCAAAAATGGCGCCACCCACCATCTTCGTCTTCAACCTCAAGCTCCACCATTTCTTGAATTTCTAACTCTCTTAAATCTCAACCAATTGCAAAAGTGTAAAGAGCAAACTTGCTCCAAATTCACTCACGATTATAGATATATAACTAATATGAATTTATATTAACTATATCTACTGAATTAAACAAAATACGTGAAGAACCCTAAAATTCAAAAATAAAATTAAATGACGATGGTGATGAATAAATGCATGAGAGTAGAGGGCTTTTGATCCTCTAATGATACTGAATGAACTGGTATCGAGCTTTATCAGAATAGGTACGTGAATTAAAGAGGTGGAGTTTAAAAACTTACCTCTGAAACTGAAGGTCGTGAGGATGGTGGAGAGCTTCTGGCTTTCAATGAATGATTGCAAAAGCTTCCTGGGACCTTGTTGATGCTATCTGGGCACTTAGATTGCTTTGAATACCTCTGAAATGATCTGCTCGACCCTTCTTGCTTGAGCTTCAAGTAGGAATTGAAGATGATGATTCTGCACTTACAGATGAGCTGCGACCATCTGGATAGCTTCCCTACACCCTTAGGAATGTGTATGAATGCTTGAATTTGTTTGACACCCCCTGAATTGATGTACATGCCTCCAACTGACTTTGCTCCAAAGTGAAAGTGAAGATGGTGTTATTGCACTTAAAGAAGTGATCCAGGTGCTTGGATCACCTCTAATGAACCTCCTTGAGATGTTAGAAGGCTTACTTTCAAGAGAAGAGCTCTGGTTTGAAGAATTTGATTCTTCTTGCCAAAGAACTTTTGAAAACCATAAGCATGAGGGAGAGAAGGAGAAAACAAGAATTAGAGTTTCTTTGGTGTGTCTAATACTGAGGAATGCACTTGTATTTATAGGCAAAGAGCTCAATACGAATTGGAGGAGTGAGCTTGCTTAGTGAGGGAGTTTTGGTTTCTTGGCCATGAAGAAATTCAAAGAATCTCCAAAATGCAATGATGGCCAAACCGAGCTAGCTCCCTATCCATTGATCTTATCTGATCTTGGGGAACATTTCTGATGCAGAGGAGTGTTCCAATTGGTTGGTGAGAAGATTCCTTTGATCATTCATCCATTTGCCATAAATTCTCAAAATGCAATCATTACATAATCACATGTTCTTGTTTGGGGAATATTCTTCAATCCTCATGCAATTATGAAAATGAATGCATGGAATCTTCACTTTAGTGTTATAGGTAGTGTAACATCAATTAGTGGAGTCAATTGCACAATTTTGCGAAGTTCCAAATTGTGCATGACCTATAATTTTACTTCATGAGGCCAACTTTGAACAAGCATAACTCCTAGCTCAAGATGAATTTGGAGAAGGTTGAGCATAATTTGGAAAGCCCTTAACATGTAATTCAATTCATTAGTTTGGAGTTCCTTCAAAATCATTTGGGAAATTTGTGAAAAATGGGCCTGAAGTTGGAAGAAAACTAGGTTAAAAAACACTTAGAAAACTTTCTAAGTTTTTATGACCTATAACTTCCAAAGCTCAAATATCTTAAATGACTGATTTCTTGAAAAAAGTTGCAATGTAAGAAGTTGTTTTATTTGGTGAGATCTACAACTTTCATGTTGGAAGTTTTTTGAGTTGTGTAGGTGAAATTTTGAGATCCATGAACTAGGTCAAAATGCATCAGTTTGACTTTTTGTTGACTTTTTGATCCTTGATGATTTTTCTTGATTTTATTTGGTCAAAAGACTTCAATAATCATATGTTGATGATATTGATCCTTAAAAGTCATGGTTTGACCTAAAATCCTAAAAGTCAAAGATGATCTTGTACAGTTGACTTTTTCAAATGGAGTGAAATCTTGGACTTTTGTGATGAATCAAGCTCTCCTCCTCAGATGAGTGCTGTGAATGGATTATATTGAGGTAATATAATTTATTGAGCCATGTTTTGAGTTGTGGGCCCATGTCCTAATTAAAAGTCAACTGTCCAGGTGAATTAGGTCTGAAACCGTAATTGTCGACCAGATGAAATTGATGGCTGTAGATCTTGAATTGAAGTATAATGCTTAGTGGATATTGTTATATGGATCATTGGAATATGATTGAATCCTTTGAGTGAGTCCCTGGAGCTTTTTAGGGTTTCCCAAATGCGGTCCCTGATTTCAGTCCTTGATGGGCTCAAAACCCTAGTTTTGTGATCCGAGTCTAGATGAATCTTGATGATTGGTGTCTAATCAATCATAGGTGAATGAATGAATCATTTGACTCTTGTGATTGTATTAGGGATTATTCTTATACTGATTGATCCTTTGCCAGAACTCTTTTGTCTTTGAGCACCCTCGATTGAGTACCAGATAAACAAGTGACTGCTCTGGGTACATGTCTTGAAAATTCTGGAAGTGTGACATCTCAGGGGGGGTCAAAATTAGGGTATGACACCGAGGATATCTAAAACAGGGATAATATTTTACTTAGGTACCCATAATTTCTTGGGTCCTTTCTTGTTAGTTCTCCTCAAGTTCTTATTGAACTTGGGTTTAGCATGAAAATTAACAGGAGGAACAACATGATATTCCCTATTCTGAGTTACATGATATTTTTTAGTGTGTGTAACATGCTTCTTGGTGTGTGTAATGTGGAAGCTCTTAGCATGTGATGTGAGCATAATAACATGGGAGTGGCCATACTTGAATTGTTTATACAAGGCCTTGTATGTGATTTTCATATCATCCACAAATTCAAGTTTGTATGGGGTTTCACCCTCATAGCCTATGCCAACTCTCTTGTTTCCACTAACTTCATATATCATAGAGGCAAGTTGACTTCTTCCAATACCTCTAGATAAAAACTTTCTAAAACTCAAGTCATATTCTATAAGAATATTGTTCATATTTGGAATAGACTTTTCTGAACCAGAAGATGATTCACCATCTTTGGATAATTTTAAAACTTTTTCCTTCTGTTCAAAATTGTCTACCTCAAGCTTCTTAGTTTCAGATTCAAATAGCTTCTTCAAATTTTTGTATTTGATACTAAGTTGAGCCTTGAGTTCTAGAATTTCAGTTAGACTAGCAACTAACTCTTCTCTAGATAGTTCAGAAAATACCTCTTCAGAATCTGAGTCTGATATAGATTCTGATTCATCAACAGTGGCCATCAATGCTATGTTAGCCTGCTCATCTTTAGAGTCTGATTCTTGGTCAGAAGAATCTGATTCATCCCAAGTAGCCTTCAAGCTTTTCTTCTTTTGAAACTTCTTCTTGGGCTTTTCCCTCTGAAGCTTTGGACACTCACTCTTGTAATGTCCTGGCTCCTTGCATTTAAAGCACGTGACCTCCTTGTAATGTCAGGCCTTTTGGAACTTTTGAAGTTCTTGAACTTCCTTTGTTTACTCTTCCAGAGTTGGTTTACCCTTCTGGAGATCATGGACAGTTCATCATCATCATCTTCTTCTTCTTCTTCTTCTTCTTCTGATTCTGACTCTTCTGAATCTTCTTCTTCAGCCTGAAAAGCGTTAGTGCATTTTTTATTATTTGATTTTAAATTAATAGACTTACCTTTCTTTTAAGGTTCATTAGCATCCAGCTCTATTACATGACTCCTCAGGGCGCTGATCAGCTCTTCAAGAGAGACTTCATTCAAAATCTTAGCAATCTTGAATGCAGTCACTGTTGGCCCCCATCTTCCGGGAAAGCTTCTGATGATTTTCTTGACATGATTAGCCTTTGTGTATCCCTTGTCAAGCACCCTTAATCCAACAGTCAGAGTCTGGAATCTTGAGAACATTGCTTCAATGTTTTCATCATCCTCCATCTTGAAAGCTTCATACTTCTGGATTAAAGCAAGAGCTTCTGTCTCCTTGACTTGGGCATTCCCTTCATGAGTCATCTTCAAGGATTCAAAGATGTCATGGGCAGTTTCTCTGTTTGATATCTTCTCATATTCAGCATGAGAAATAACATTCACCAGAATAGTCCTTGACTTGTGATGATTTTTGAATTGTTTCTTTTGATCATCACCCATTTCTTGTCTTGACATCTTTACTCCTCTAACATTTACAGGATGTCTGTAACCATCCACAAGTAGATCCCATAAGTCACCATCTAGACCAAGAAAGTAACTTTCAAGTCTATCTTTCCAGTATTCAAAGTTTTCACCATCAAATACTGGTGGTCTAGAATATCCATTTCCATTGTTGTTTTGATCATTAGAAACAGGTGTACCAGTTGATGCAGCTATTGATGGATCAACCATATTGACTTAGTGTTTTTCTCCCTGAATCTTTTTCTAACACGGTTAAGTGCTTGCACCTTGAACCGACGCTCCGATACCAATTAAAGGATAGAAAAACACTTAGAAAGGGGGGTTTGAATAAGTGTGACTTTAAAAACTCTTAAGATAAAAACAATGAACACAATTATTTTTATCCTGGTTCGTTGTTAACGAAACTACTCCAGTCCACCCCCTTAAAGTGATTTACCTCAACTGAGGATTTAATCCACTAATCAATCTGATTACACTGGTTTTCCACTTAGATAACCTCTAAGTCTTCTAGAGTATACTGATCACAACTTGATCTTGATCACTCTAGGAAATCACCACTTAGAAAACTTCTAAGTCTTTTAGAGTCTACTGATCAACCGATCACTCTAGGAACCTTTTACAATCAATGTAAAATAAATGTTTACAAGAGTATGAATTTTCTTCTTAGAAAGTTATAATCACAACTGTGATATTTCTCTTAAGTTCTAAGCTTAACACACACTAAAATATTACAAGAGTTGTGAGCTTGAAGATGAAGTTCGTGAGCTTTGATTTCAACAGCGTTTCAGTATTTTTGCAAGAGTTGGTTGCTGCTTCTGATCAGAACTTCAATATTTATAGGCGTTTGAGAAGATGACCATTGGGTTGCATTTAATGCATTGCGTGAATAGTACAACGCTGCATTTAATGTTTCACACTTTTGTCAACTACCTCGAGCCATGCTTTTGCTGCTTTTACTGACTTTGCCTTTTGTAGCTTCTAACGTTCCTTTTGTTAGTCAGAGATTAGATTTAATAGCCTGTCATCTTGTACTTGCTTATGAACTCATATTTGTGAATACAACGTTTGAATATCAGAGTCATTCAGCTTGGTGCAGAGCATCTTCTTGTCTTCAGACCTTGAAGTGCTTGAGCGTGATACCGTTCAGAACATCAGTGCTTCTGCTTCTGACTTCATGTTCTTCTGATGCTTCATAGTCCATGTTCTGATTCTGCTTGACCATCTTCTGATGTCTTGCCAGAGCATGTTCTGATGCAGCCATCCAGAACCTTCTGAGTCAGTGCTTCTGAGTGCTGAATTGTGCATACTCTTTATGTATTTCCTGAAATGGAAAATGCAAAGGATTAGAGTACCACATTGTCTTATACAAAATTCATATACATTGTTATCATCAATACAAGAATATTGATCAGAACAAATCTTGTTCTAACAGGTAGTGCTGGTTGATAGAAACCAAAATACTGACGAGGTGATCCACATGGTTAGGAAAAATAATCAAATGGAGACTAATCTAACTGCTATGATAGAGAGGATTATGGCTCAAAATGGTCTAAATACCGGACTTCGAAGGCCAAAATATACATCCCCTTTATCTGATTATGTTTTACAAATTGAATTACCCAGGGGTCATAAGGTCCCTAAATTTACCAGGTTTTCAGGTGATACTAGTGAATCTACCATAGAACACATAGCCAGGTATATGACGGAGGTTGGAGATTTGGCGAACAATGAAGATCTGAGGATGAAATATTTCCCCAGTTCTATAACCAAGAACGCTTTCACATGGTTCACAACACTACCACCAAACTCCATAGACACTTGGTCTTAGTTAGAAAGATTGTTCCATGAACAATTCTATATGGGTCAAACCAAGATAAGCCTCGTCTAGTATTAAGAGGAAGTTCACTGAACCTATAGATGATTATCTGAACAGGTTCTGTTTTCTAGAAGCTAGATGTTTTACAGTGGTACTTGGACATGAATTAGTCGAAATGGCCGCTGGGGGTCTAGATTACTCCATTAGGAAGAAATTGGACACTCAATATCTGTGAGATATGGCCCAGTTGGATGATAGAGTTCGCCAGGTCGAAAGATTAAAGGCTGAAAAGGCTAGATAAAATAAAAGCTATAAGAAAGAAAGGGTTACCTACGTCGAAGTAGACGAAGGAGAACCAGAAACCTTCGAGGACCAGTATGGTTTCGAAGACTGCGAAGTAGATTTAGCCGAATTAAAAGAAGTAGGCCCCTATACTTGTAAGATGATCACACCATCGAACGGGAAAAATCCCGTCGAAGTTGAAAAGAATGATAAGTTTCCTAAGAAAACATACACATTCGATGTAACTAAATGTGATTAAATATTTGACTTGCTTGTGAAAGATGGCCAAATGGTTTTGCCTCCTAATATTAAGATTCCTCCGTTAGAGGAACAGAAAAAGAGAGGCTACTGTAAATACCATAATTTTCGGGGCCACAAAACCTCACAGTGTTTCCTTTTCAAGGATCTTATCCAGAATGCGATCAAGGAAGGACGTCTGAAGTTTGCAGACAAATGAAAAAGTCAGATGAAGATAGATGCTAAACCCCTCAATATTGCTGACACAAATTACTCTGAGCCTGTCAAAATTAACATGGTGGACATGGTCGAAGTTGAAACAAGAGGGATCATAGGAGATGAAGAAGATGTCCAAGGGGAAGAACATGTTACTGATGACCTGAAGAAGGATGTCACATATGAAGCTTCAGTCGAACCAAAGACTATTGAAGGTCTTGTTGGAGAGAAAACTATGGCTACTGAAGGCCTAAGGAAGAAGTTTTAGGAGATGTCAATTGCTCATGTCGCCAACTTAGACGTCACCTTGGTTAATCTGGACCATTCAACTCTTGAAATGGAGGAAGTAGAAAGTTGCTTGAAGAAAGAAGGGGTGCAGTCCCATCACCTCAAGCCTGACGAAACTCTGAAAGAATTTCTCTGGAGATGTCACAAACAAAGTTCTGAAATGCTGTTATGCCCTAGGTGTAGCATACAGGTGAATCCAAGGGTCGTTGCAGATTATGAAAGGTGGCAGCGCGCTAAGGCTAACAGAAACTAGAGAAAGGAAGGTGAATTGCTGGGGGTATATCCCAAACCTGAAGAAAGCCTTTTAGGATTTCTTGTTTGTTGGCACAATGACGAAACTGAGTGTTTAATGTGTCCTATATGTGGAACGATTTACCATCGAAAGTTGTCAGAATCCTTCGAAAGAATCCCGTCTAATTAGAATTGGGATGCCCGTAGGGGTAACCCATATCTCTATATTTTAGACAAGAAGGGAATCCCAATAAGACATGATAGCCCACACCCAAAAGCAAGAAGATTTACCTTCAAAGTACCATCAGAGGTTTCAGAATACAAATGGGTTCAAGTGGGACCAAAGAGAGACAAGTGGAAGAACTTCGACAACGGGGGAAGAACGGCCTGGGCTTATAGAAATAAATTTCAGGCATCAGAAAGGGAAGCCATTATACTAGGGAACTACAAGGGTAAGAACCTTATGTGAAGATCCCAGTAGAGAAGGCACCAGAGGCGGAAGAAAGCAAAGAAGGAGACAACTTCGAATGAAATGGGAGAGTCCAGCAATACAAGAACTTTTCCAAACACAGTTTATTCAACCAAACCTCTCGTAGGGAGACAATTATTCCATGCTGGGGGAAAATGAATTATAATAAAGCTGAGGAAGAACAAAGGTGAGAAGATGAAATACCTACTGATGACTTTGATTCTGATGGAGTATCGTCTTTACACATGAATTCATGCAATGTGGTCTCTGTGTTACCACACGAATACAATCAGGAAACTGAGATCGACGATGATGATGAGGGGGATGCAGTAGAGATGGAGAAACATAAACCCGTGTGTTACTATGTCCTTAGTAACGGTGCCATCGAAGAGAAAAATGCCCAGTTCGAGCGACCACATCAAGGTATGCAGAATCACCTCAAACCTCTCTATATAAGGGTCAAAATAGAACAGGTAGGAGTGAACAAAGTTCTGGTGGATGGAGGAGCAGCAGTCAATCTCATGCCACAATTCATGCTGAAGAAGTTAGGAATGTTTGACACAGACGTCAAACCTCACAACATGGTTTTATCGAACTATGAAGAAAAAATAGGACACACTCTGGGAATGGTTCAGGTAGAGTTAATTGTGGGATCAATCACAAGGCCTACTATGTTCATGGTGGTTCCAACAAAGGCCAACTACAATTTGCTCCCTGGAAGGGAGTGGATCCACGGTGTCGGGGCAGTGCCTTCAACCATGCATCAAACGGTATCTATCTAGAGGATAGATGGCATAATGGGGAACGTAGAAGCTGACCAAAGTTACTTCATGAGCGAAGTAAATAAGGTGGATAAAGAAAACTTTGACCGGAATTTGGGAAATATAAGCCCATGTACCCTAGGTGAAGATGCTTATTCCCCTTACAAGAATGCTCTATACTTTATAACTCTCCGCCCAAATGGTTTTCAGTGGGATCGTGAGATCATGGGAGACCCTGAAGAAGAGGAATCAGCAAGAATACGGCCTTCAGACTGAAATGAAGACGTTGATTATGTCTGAATCTTCCTTCTTCGAAAAGATTTCGGCCTATATGGCTTAGAACAAGAGAATAGCGGCTCTCGAAGCCAAAATGATTGATATGGATGATAAGGCCAAAAGCATTGTGTTGAATGATACAGGACATGGGTCAAGAATTGTACCATAATCTCCTTAAGATGAAATGCACGAGGATACGATAATTCAAAGGCTAGACGCTATTTACGACGATGAGCCTTTGGGATTCGAGAAAGATCCAGGATCATCAAACGCAAAGATGTTAGCCCAGGACCCGTTAGAAGAGATTGATCTCGTAGATAGAACCACGAACAGGGTTACATACATCAGTGCTAAACTGGATCCCAAGATGAAAATCAGGTTAGTAGAATTAATAAAAGAAAATAAATACTGTTTTTCTTGGGACTATGATGAAATGCCTGGTTTAAAGAGAGATCTGGTCAAATTAAAGCTGCCTATTAAGGATGGAAAGAAGCCCATCAAGCAGACACCAAGAAGGTTCGCTCCAGAGATCCTTTCGAAGATTAAAAAGGAGGTCGAAAGACTCCTCCACTGCAACTTCATTCGGACCACCATGTATGTTGAATGGATTGCAAATATAGTTCCAATTATTAAGAAAAATGGTTCTTTAAGAGTGTGCATAGATTTTCGTGATCAAAATGCAGCAACTCCTAAGGATGAGTATCCAATGCCTGTGGCAGAAATGCTAGTTGACTCGGCAGTAGGATATGAATATCTTAGCATGCTCGATGGTTATTCCGGTTATAATCAAAATTTCATTGCAGAAGAGGAAGTTGCTAAAACAACCTTTCGTTGCCCAGGGGCAATAGGCACTTACGAATGGATCGTCATGCCTTTTGGTCTTAAAAACACTGCGGCAACATACCAGCGTGCAATGAACTCTATTTTTCATGATTACATTGAAACCTTTATGCAGGTTTATATAGCTGACATAGTCATAAAGTCTATATCAGATGAAGATCATCTAACACATCTAAGCCAATCATTCAAAAGAATGGGAAAACATGGCTTGAAGATGAGTCCGCTTAAATGTGCATTTTGTGTGCATGCTGGAGATTTTTTGGGCTTTGTGGTCCACAAAAAAGGGATAGAGATTAATCAGAATAAAACAAAGGCTATCATGGAGACCAAAGCACCATTAACTAAGAAAGAGTTGCAATCTTTATTAGGGAAGATACATTTCTTGAGGAGATTTATTTCAAATTTAAGTGGTCGAATTCAAGCCTTCTCTCCTCTTTTGCGTCTGAAGCATGGAAATTTTGAGTGGACAAATGAACATCAAGAGGCTTTCGAAAAGATAAAGCAGTATCTGATGAATCCGCCTATCTTGTCGCCACTAAGTGGAAAAAATCCTATGAGATTGTACATATCAGCATCAGATACCTCTATAGGTAGTATGTTAGCGCAAGAAGATGAAAACGGCATTGAGAGGGCCATATATTACCTAAGTAGAGTATTAAATGATGTAGAAACTAGATATACTTCCATAGAGAAGTTGTGCATATGTTTGCATTTATCATGTACTAAACTTAAATATTATATAAAGCCAATTGATTTGTATGTCTCTTCCCATTTAGATATTATTAAGTACATGTTAACAAAGCCAATAATGCACAGTCGAATTGGCAAATGAGCTTTAGCCCTAACAGAGTACTCTTTAGCCTCTATGTCTTTGAAAGCTATGAAGCGGCAAGTAGTTTCAGATTTTAAAGTAGACCACGTAGTGGTCGAAACTGCTCAACTCCTAGTTGAGTTGAAGACTTGGAGATTGTTCTTCGACGGTTCTACCTATAAAGAAGGTAGTGGAGTTGGGATTCTACTGATTTCTCCTGATGGAATTTATGATACGGTGAACTGACTTTTTAGAAATGTCGCGGTAAGCAAGAGTCGCTGTCATACCCCAATTTTTGACCTAAGATCCCACGTCCCATTTGCATCATTTTCATAGTAAGGGTTCATTAGTGTTTTGAACGTTTCACCGATTTTCGAGTTAGATTTCAAAGATCGTAACTTCTTCAATGTTCAACACTTTGAGATGTTTCTTTTTGCACACTATCATTAAGGCAACAGGCAACAAAGGCAACAAGGCAACAAGAGGAATTACCCTAAAGGTGTGTGTGTGTGTCACAATCACGTGGCTAACTTCGATGATATTTATCTTGTAATTAGTGATCTAAGTTATTTAGCAGGCTTGCACTCCCTAGGATTACTAACCATGGCAGAAAATAAAACAGTTAAAATCCTACGCTATTACAATAAACACCTGCGGGGATGGGGAAAAATAAAACCTAACCTATTATAATAAAACCCTTATAGGGTAACAGAAAAATAAAGGCAAAAAATTAATTTACACATCTTCAGCCTTGATCTTCCTCGAACCTTCGATTGACTCTGATCATCTGAGAATTAAACGGACAATAATAGGGGTGAGTGCACTACAAATTCATTGGTAATTGGAACAAACCCTATTTTAATCAAAAGGCAAAAATTAAAATTAAAATGACATTTAAACAAAAGGAAAGTTAGAAACTTAGCTTTTTGATCTGATGGCGCGTGGCTGAAAGATCTTTGATCAACCCTGAAAATTGGGCATAAAGAAGATAAATGTTAGTGCATTAGCGACCTCAACAATTATAATGTAACATATCAAAAGTTAAAATTGTAATAACCTAGGCATACAAATAAACAGGCAAAACCCCAAATGGGGAACAAGTTAACCACAGTTAATAGAACAAATAAGGCAAGGCAAATGACATAAGGCAAACAAAAGTTTTGAAGAGAGGGTAAACCCTGATTATTTTTAATCAACTAAACAAACCTAAATGAAATTAATCATAATTATTTAAAAAACTAAAATTAATTTAACTTAACAATAGAAGCTAATATTATTAAAAATAAATTGTTGTTATATTATATATATATATATATATATATATATATATATATATATATATATATATATATATATATAGTTTTTTGAAAAAAATTAATAAAATTTTTTTTTAGAAGGGAATAAAGAAAATAAAAAAATCAAATAAGAGGAGAGAAAAAAAGAAAACTTAGCTCTAGATTCTGTGTGGCTGCTCCATGAGGGTGTATGGTGGTCCAGCAAAGTTGTTTGGCCAAAGCAAGGTTAATGGCCAAAGGAAGTACCTGCAAAAAAGGATAGTAATAATACTAATAATGAAGATAATAATAATAATAATAATAATAATAATAATAATAATAATAATAATAACACAAGAAAAAAATTGGGGTTTAGAAAATTAAATTATGGATAAAATTACGAATAACCTAGATTTGGCCAAATACCAAAAGGTTTTTGGCCAAATATGAATAACCTTGATTTGGCAAAATACCAAAAGGTTTTTGGCCAAAAAAGCAATTGGGGTACCATCCACTTGGTCAATCCATAGAAAACCTATTCATAAGCCAACGCAATGTTACAGTTAAGAAAACAAATGGAAAAATAGAAAAGTGATTAAAAATATAAAAACCTGATTATAAATCAAATAAAATAAGTGTAGCGGTAAAAATGTGACTCGATGCGTTTTCGCGCGCTCGAAGTACAACAGAGTCGCCACCGAACTTTATTTATTCCAAAAAGGAAAGGGAAAATATCGATAAAACCCACGAATAAAAGAAATAAGGATAAGATGGTCATCGCAACCAAATTAGGGTTCGGGAGTCGGTTAAGCAAGGGGAAGGTATTAGCACCCCTCACCTCCATCGTACTCGATGGGACCCATTTAGTTATTCATGTGATTTATTGTTAGCTTATATCTATTTGCATTTATTTATTAGGTTGGAAAGAAGGAAGAAACAAGATAAGATGTTTTTTATTATTGTGCTCGCCAAGACATTTGTATCTTGTGCCTACGTATTCCCTAGTGCAATGGGAAAGTCAGAGCAATCGTAGTTCGGGGGAAGAACCACGAAATGTTTTGTTGATTGATTTTAGCGAGAGGTACTCGATCGCTTTCAAATGGAAATACTACGCGCACATGGATATGATATCACTACAAGAATGGATAACTAAATCAAGATAAGACATGATTTTGGCCATCATCGCATTCGTGTGGAAGATGTTAGATCTTCACATGTGGAAGTATGTTCGTATTGAAATTGAATAAGTGTCTCGTTTTATGAAAAAAAGTGTTTTAGAATGTAAAAGGGTATGAATGAATTGAAAGTTTGTTTGTTAGAAGAAGTCAAACATTTAAACAAAAGCTTAACGGCCATCGCTCAAATGTTTGAAAGAGAAAATTGTACAAGTACGTACAACCTCCTCGTAGGGGATGAAGATGATTCGATGAGTTGAAAGACATTTAATTGGATCCAAGTATTTAAACAAAAGCTTAACGGCCATCGCTTAAGATACTTGAAAGAGTGTTTGTTAAATTGATTTTTATAAAGTCTTTAATGGAGTTTAAACATCCAAACAAAGGCTTAACGGCCATCGCCTAAATGTTTAAAGAACAAATTGTACAAGTACGTACAAACTCTTCTTTCCATTATAGATAAAATGATTTGATTAAATGAAAGTGTTTTTTTGTAAAGAAAATGGTGAATTAAATCGAGTTTGAGAAGTCTTTAATGGAGTTTAAACATTCGAACAATGGCTTAACGGCCATCGCCTAAATGTTTAAAGAACAAATTGTACAAGTACGTACAAACTCTTCTTTCCATTATAGATAAAATGATTTGAATGTTAAAAGAAAAGCGTTTTTTTGTAAAAAAAAGGTGAATTAAATCGAGTTTGAAAGAGTCTTTAACGGAGTCTAAACATCCAAACAAAGGCTTAACGGCCATCGTCTAAATGTTTAAGAACAATTTGTATAGGTACGTACAAACCCTTCTTCTCCAATTAAAACTCAAGACTCGATTCAATTAATTAAAAAAAAAAGACTATTTTTGTATCATTTTGAAATATTTTTGATAAATCCCAAACATACATCTAAAGAAAGGAATATGGTCATTTAAAAAAATCTAGTAAATAAAATAAGCAATAAATATTTTTGTGATTTTTATATGAAAAGAGTTCTAATAATAAAACGTTAATTGTTAGTTATATATAAAATCAAGATAATAAAAAGGATAATAAAAACCAAAGAAGTGGGCCATGGGAGATGCTAAACCCGGATGGAGGGTGTAAGGCCCAAAAATGAACAAAAAGAGAACCTGGGGCGCTGGACAATGAGGCCCAAAGCAGTCGGGTCGGATCCGACCCAGCATTTTCACTAAACCAAATTACTGGCCAGGGAACCCTAATTTCGGGGCAGCCCTCTTTTGAAAAACAAAAAAAAACACAACGCTCCTGACTCTATTCTCTGAAAGAAAGGACAATGGCAGAACAACAAAACTCT
This sequence comes from Vicia villosa, assembly GCF_029867415.1. NCBI lineage: Eukaryota > Viridiplantae > Streptophyta > Magnoliopsida > Fabales > Fabaceae > Vicia > Vicia villosa. Next base: position 132,752,411 of record NC_081180.1, on the reverse strand, counting down.
CTTCCTCTCGATCGCTCTCTTTCGTTCTCTCGATGGAATCTCTCTTGCGTATCTCCCTCACTCTCATCTCTCGCAATCGGTTGTTTCAAATCTCCGGGAAAAAACAAACAACAACAAACACTAACTCTCAATCTCGCTCGGCTTTCGCAATGACGGCAACAAAATTCAAATGAGAGAGGTTACAACAATATTACATAGTGAATCAAATGAAAATGCATAGAAAAGAAAAGGTTATGAAAATAAATCTGGTGCGTCTTTACTCTGTTTCTGTTTTTTGCTTCTTCTTCTGCGTTTCTGTTCTTCTTCTTGCGTGTGACTGGTGTGTGGAATGAAACAGAGGTCAGAATACAGGAATGGATGAAGATCTGTTTTTTTGTGTGAGTGGTTTTTTGTGAGTTTTGTTTGTGGTTTTGTGAAGTTTGTGTGAACTAGGTTGAAGGTGATTCAATGGTGGTTATGAAGGATGAAGGGTGTGTATTGCGTTTTTTAGCAGTGAGATGGATGATGTTGAGAGTGTTTCGGTTTTGAGGTGTGTATGTGAAGTTATGGAGGCAGGGGTTTTGAGGTGTATTGTTTTTTGAGTGATTTCGTTTGAAATTTTGTGGCTCTTTGTTTCTGAAATCGTTCCTCCCCTGTGTGTACTGATTCTTGTTGTTTATATAGAGTAGAAGTTAGGGTTTGGATGAGAATTGGGGGGGAAAATTGAATGAGATTTGAACATTTGTGGTAATCTGAATTGTTACTTTTTCTATGCAGGTTTTGTTTAACCAGTTTGGTGAAAGCTTTGGACAAATTGGAGGCTTGGAGCAGCTTGGTGGTGGAGCAGGGCATTTGGAGTGTAGTGGCAGCACAAAGATTGCAGAGGCGTGGGAGAAGAAAACTGCAGCATTTTCTGTCTCTTTTTGTATTTTTTGTTTGACTTTTTCTTTGTACTAATTTTTTGTAAAAGTAAATGGGCTTAAGACCAAAAATGGGCTTAAATTTAACAAAAAGGACTTTTATTTTTTTTTTTAATATTTTTTCCTAAAAGAAATTAGTAATAATAAACAAAAAATAAAAATTAACAATAATAAATAAAAAATTATCTAAATTATCTAAAAAAAAAATGTTAAAACTAAAATTGAATCTAATATACTATTAAAACTAAAATTAATTCCAATTACATCTAAAATGCTATTAAGACTAAAATTAATCTAATCTAATGAGATTTTAAACAAAAATTGAAACTAGAAGATAAAAATGATATAAAAATTGAAATTAGAAAATAAAATGATATAAAAAATAAAAACTAGAAAAATAAAATGATATTAAAAACTAAAATAACTCTAAACTATCTAAAGCTATTTTTTGTTGACTTTTAAAGGTCAGATTTTTTATTAACCAATGGATTCCAAACTCTAAACAGGATGACTCTGAACAAATGGAATCCAAACTCTGAAAAATATCGGGGACAATCCAACAGTAGCTTTGGATAATACGGAAACCAAAGAGATTCAACAGTGGCTTTGAATGCAAAAAGGAAACCTGAACCAGAAAATATATCAGAGTCATCCTGAGGAGCAATAGATGACATGGATACCAATTTTGGAAAATATGAGCGAACATCCAATAGTAGCATTGGATGAGAAAACAAACTCAAGAACATCCAATAGTGGCTTTGGATGAGAAAATTATTGTATTTCAGCTCAGAGATGTAAAGATCATTCAACAGTAGCTTTGAATAACACTTTACTAAGGATTGTGGTATCCAACAGTAGCTTTGGATAAAAGGTGAGAAACATCATGTCCAACAGTAGCTTTAGACAGAGAGAAACAAATACAAATCCAATAGTAGCCTTAGAGGAAGAGGAACAAAAGACATCCAATAGTAGCATTGGACGGGGAGAAACAAGAAGACATCCAATAGTAGCATTGGAAGAAAAGAGACAAATACAAATCCAACAGTAGCTTTGGATGAAGAGACAAACATTGTTTTGGTAGATGCCAAGTAAGTTGGGCTTTGATAACAAGATAAAGTGTTGATAACAATGTGGCATTGAAAGAATGCAGATGAGTATGCATTTTGTTTCGATGCATGATATTGAATTTTTCTATGCATGAGATGTGAATGATTAATGTGATGTAATTGATTATGATAAATGAGGTGGACTTTTTTTTTGTGAGGGAGGATTGGAACTCTGATTCCTCAACACGAGAACTTTGCCAACATGGTTTTGCCACGCCGATGATCCTTTTGAGAAGGACTGATAAACTGCTTGGGGATCGCTGAAGAAGAATGCCCCTGACTGGCTGATTGTTATCTGATCGTTGCTTCAGTTCTTTGAAATGAATGTTGGTAATACTTGCCCCAGTATGAGTCTTTGAAGAACAGGATCTTGAAGTAACGTGCCCCTGATAGGATCACTAACCAAGTTTTCTCAACTGTTTGAACTTCCTTGAAAGATGAGTACTTGCAAATAGATTGTTCATTCAAAAAAAGTAATTTTAATGCAATGTTCAAAGCATATTTTGAAATCAAGATCATTATTGGAATGATGTTATTGATGTAAAGAAAAAGAAACAAAGGTCCAAACACAATTGTCTTGACATTCAAAGTGATGGATAAAGCAAAAGGTATGGTAAAACAAACAATTTGCAGAAATCTTTAGGAGTCAGGTTAACGCAACCTTGTTGTAGTATGCTTTCAAAATAAACCTAGCTTCAATTAGGTCTTTTGAAGGTTGTAATGTGGCTTGGTTCACGGTTATAGAAACAAAGGATATAGGCTCAAAGTTTATTTGTACCCACCCCATTCTTCACGATGAACTTCAATCCTACGCTCAGTTAATTCAAATTATGCATTCAGGTTCCAAGAGATTTTGGAATTGCACCTATGACGATGATGATGGTTTAAAGACTAAGGGAATCTTCGAGATGGCAGTCACTTCTTCCTTTTGATAGTCACAATGTTTCATTGGTTATTCAAGGAATTTATTGACCTCTCTTTGTTTTGTCTTATATCCCTAACTTTTGCCTGAACTGTTTCTTTTTGAGAATTACAGTCAGCGGGATGCCCCTTTTTTGCCTAAGTCTCCTTCGTAGGTTTTGACTTAGCGGGCTTTTTCTTTAAATATTTTTTGATATTGGAAAGATAGTGACTGCCTTGATAATGATTAATGATAACCATCTTGGTCACTTTTGATTGAAACCCATATTGAAAGGTGTATTTAATGATTTTCTTGAAATTGAATGCACAACCAAATCAACTGAGAACTACCTTGCCCCAGGTTAAAATTGTGGTTTTTCGTTTAAAAAGAAACTTCAACTTCAAAGGCTCAAAGGGGGTTGACTAGGGATTAACTTCCTTATTTCTCCAGTGTTTGGGGATTGAAACAATGCCTGTACATCATCAGCAAAGTTTTATTCGAAAGCATACAATTCAACAACTTGGGTATTTCGTTGTCATCATCCTCCCTCAAATCTTTGCATAAACAAAAGTTGATAAAGAAAGTGAACAAGAGATATATTTTTGTTTTTTTTTGAAAGATAAAGCATAAAGATAAACACAGTGGATGTAAGTGAATTGATTCAAATATGTAATGCTCATTTCATTAAAACTAACATTCAGGAACAAACAAAGTTCAATGCAGTACACAATATAAAACAAGGAAATTGCAAACAGAAGGAAACAAGGCCTAGTGACTAATCGGTGACAAGGAGGATCGATCCTGTCTGAAACACTAGTAACTTGTCATTCTTGACCCAGTTGATTGATCTTCTTCTTGTTTAAGCTCTTCCATAGTTTACTGAAACATAATTCCAGTCCCAAGTGTTGAGGAACCAGTTTGACAGTGGAAAAACAAGTGTGAAGACGATGACAGACGATATGAATTGACAACTTGAATGTATGAATATGGATGCATGAAATTTATTATATTTTTTTATGCAAAAATGTATGCCATGTCATGTCATGTATGGTTTACATGCAATGGATTTCAAATCACATGGAACAGAAAGATTCTAATATCTCGGCACAAAGTGGCACACAATAGGATAGTTCTAAGGTTCTTTCCTACAAGGTTCTAGACACGGTTCTCAGAGTTACGAGCTACTTTTGAAAACTTGATCATCTAGCAAATAACTTCCCACACAACCATGTTTTCAAATGAAGCCTATTCTGAGTGTGGTTTTCGCACCTACCCACGGTAATAGTTACGTTACGCAAGTTGGGTGCGAAACCACCATTTCCTAAAAAGTCATGGTTTAAGGGTTTTTCTAAAGGTCCCTAGAGTTAACGATCCAAATTGAAAACATCATCGCTCAAGTAAATAACTTACTTAACCAAAGACATCTTCTCAAAGGACCTACTCTAGGCGGGGCATTAGTATCTCCCACTTGACACTACGTCAAGCAAGTTTAATACTAAACCACCATCTTATCTTATGTGTTTCTTGAGCTCGGGTGTAGAGCTTTGTCCACAAAGTGCCAAAAAACAAGATATTCCAACCATACAATAAGAAATCACACAATAAAGGAAATAAATAAGCAAATAAATAAAGCTAACAATAATACAAGAAAAAAAACTAAACTAGGGTTGACTCTCTTAGGTTATCCCCAGCAGAGTCGCCACATTCTGTAGCGGTAAAAATGTGACTCGATGCGTTTTCGCGCGCTCGAAGTACAACAGAGTCGCCACCGAACTTTATTTATTCCAAAAAGGAAAGGGAAAATATCGATAAAACCCACGAATAAAAGAAATAAGGATAAGATGGTCATCGCAACCAAATTAGGGTTCGGGAGTCGGTTAAGCAAGGGGAAGGTATTAGCACCCCTCACCTCCATCGTACTCGATGGGACCCATTTAGTTATTCATGTGATTTATTGTTAGCTTATATCTATTTGCATTTATTTATTAGGTTGGAAAGAAGGAAGAAACAAGATAAGATGTTTTTTATTATTGTGCTCGCCAAGACATTTGTATCTTGTGCCTACGTATTCCCTAGTGCAATGGGAAAGTCAGAGCAATCGTAGTTCGGGGGAAGAACCACGAAATGTTTTGTTGATTGATTTTAGTGAGAGGTACTCGATCGCTTTCAAATGGAAATACTACGCGCACATGGATATGATATCACTACAAGAATGGATAACTAAATCAAGATAAGACATGATTTTGGCCATCATCGCATTCGTGTGGAAGATGTTAGATCTTCACATGTGGAAGTATGTTCGTATTGAAATTGAATAAGTGTCTCGTTTTATGAAAAAAAGTGTTTTAGAATGTAAAAGGGTATGAATGAATTGAAAGTTTGTTTGTTAGAAGAAGTCAAACATTTAAACAAAAGCTTAACGGCCATCGCTCAAATGTTTGAAAGAGAAAATTGTACAAGTACGTACAACCTCCTCGTAGGGGATGAAGATGATTCGATGAGTTGAAAGACATTTAATTGGATCCAAGTATTTAAACAAAAGCTTAACGGCCATCGCTTAAGATACTTGAAAGAGTGTTTGTTAAATTGATTTTTATAAAGTCTTTAATGGAGTTTAAACATCCAAACAAAGGCTTAACGGCCATCGCCTAAATGTTTAAAGAACAAATTGTACAAGTACGTACAAACTCTTCTTTCCATTATAGATAAAATGATTTGATTAAATGAAAGTGTTTTTTTGTAAAGAAAATGGTGAATTAAATCGAGTTTGAGAAGTCTTTAATGGAGTTTAAACATTCGAACAATGGCTTAACGGCCATCGCCTAAATGTTTAAAGAACAAATTGTACAAGTACGTACAAACTCTTCTTTCCATTATAGATAAAATGATTTGAATGTTAAAAGAAAAGCGTTTTTTTGTAAAAAAAAGGTGAATTAAATCGAGTTTGAAAGAGTCTTTAACGGAGTCTAAACATCCAAACAAAGGCTTAACGGCCATCGTCTAAATGTTTAAGAACAATTTGTATAGGTACGTACAAACCCTTCTTCTCCAATTAAAACTCAAGACTCGATTCAATTAATTAAAAAAAAAAGACTATTTTTGTATCATTTTGAAATATTTTTGATAAATCCCAAACATACATCTAAAGAAAGGAATATGGTCATTTAAAAAAATCTAGTAAATAAAATAAGCAATAAATATTTTTGTGATTTTTATATGAAAAGAGTTCTAATAATAAAACGTTAATTGTTAGTTATATATAAAATCAAGATAATAAAAAGGATAATAAAAACCAAAGAAGTGGGCCATGGGAGATGCTAAACCCGGATGGAGGGTGTAAGGCCCAAAAATGAACAAAAAGAGAACCTGGGGCGCTGGACAATGAGGCCCAAAGCAGTCGGGTCGGATCCGACCCAGCATTTTCACTAAACCAAATTACTGGCCAGGGAACCCTAATTTCGGGGCAGCCCTCTTTTGAAAAACAAAAAAAAAACACAACGCTCCTGACTCTATTCTCTGAAAGAAAGGACAATGGCAGAACAACAAAACTCTCTTCCTCTCGATCGCTCTCTTTCGTTCTCTCGATGGAATCTCTCTTGCGTATCTCCCTCACTCTCATCTCTCGCAATCGGTTGTTTCAAATCTCCGGGAAAAAACAAACAACAACAAACACTAACTCTCAATCTCGCTCGGCTTTCGCAATGACGGCAACAAAATTCAAATGAGAGAGGTTACAACAATATTACATAGTGAATCAAATGAAAATGCATAGAAAAGAAAAGGTTATGAAAATAAATCTGGTGCGTCTTTACTCTGTTTCTGTTTTTTGCTTCTTCTTCTGCGTTTCTGTTCTTCTTCTTGCGTGTGACTGGTGTGTGGAATGAAACAGAGGTCAGAATACAGGAATGGATGAAGATCTGTTTGTTTGTGTGAGTGGTTTTTTGTGAGTTTTGTTTGTGGTTTTGTGAAGTTTGTGTGAACTAGGTTGAAGGTGATTCAATGGTGGTTATGAAGGATGAAGGGTGTGTATTGCGTTTTTTAGCAGTGAGATGGATGATGTTGAGAGTGTTTCGGTTTTGAGGTGTGTATGTGAAGTTATGGAGGCAGGGGTTTTGAGGTGTATTGTTTTTTGAGTGATTTCGTTTGAAATTTTGTGGCTCTTTGTTTCTGAAATCGTTCCTCCCCTGTGTGTACTGATTCTTGTTGTTTATATAGAGTAGAAGTTAGGGTTTGGATGAGAATTGGGGGGGAAAATTGAATGAGATTTGAACATTTGTGGTAATCTGAATTGTTACTTTTTCTATGCAGGTTTTGTTTAACCAGTTTGGTGAAAGCTTTGGACAAATTGGAGGCTTGGAGCAGCTTGGTGGTGGAGCAGGGCATTTGGAGTGTAGTGGCAGCACAAAGATTGCAGAGGCGTGGGAGAAGAAAACTGCAGCATTTTCTGTCTCTTTTTGTATTTTTTGTTTGACTTTTTCTTTGTACTAATTTTTTGTAAAAGTAAATGGGCTTAAGACCAAAAATGGGCTTAAATTTAACAAAAAGGACTTTTATTTTTTTTTTTAATATTTTTTCCTAAAAGAAATTAGTAATAATAAACAAAAAATAAAAATTAACAATAATAAATAAAAAATTATCTAAATTATCTAAAAAAAAAATGTTAAAACTAAAATTGAATCTAATATACTATTAAAACTAAAATTAATTCCAATTAAAAACTCAGAGTCATCCTGTTGAGTCTTGTTGGTTAATACTTTTGGATTCCATGTCTTATCTTGATTGTCCCCGATATTTTTCAGAGTTTGGATTCCATTCGTTCAAAGCCTTGTTGGATTCCAATTAAAAATTATCTAAATTATCCATTCGTTCAAAGCTAAGGTTTCCTCTTGCATTCAAAGCCACTGTTGAGTCTTGTTGGTTTCCTTCCATCCGAAGCTACTGTCGGATGTCTCCGATGTTTCCCCAGAGTTTGGATTCCATTCGTTCAAAGCTACTATCGAATGTCTCTGGTGATTTCCGCCGTCTAAAGCTACTCTTAGACATTCCTACTGTCATTTTTATCCAGAGTTTTATCCCTCGTTTCAAAGTTTCTCCATCAACAGTTTGTCTTTTTGTGACACTATATTCCCCATAGAATTTAGAGTGTCCCATATCATATTGCATTGCATTCATATCATAAGCATCGTTGCAGCGATCTTAGGACAAAAATTGTGTACGTTATATTTAAGTCTCTTCCCATCTTCGATGGAAGAAACTTAAATAGGGGCATCTGTCGTACCCCAATTTTTGACCTAGTCTTTTTTCATATAGTCATATCGCATTCGCATTTCATTTACATGCAAATCATCGCATTTCTTGTATATTTCCTAATTTTTATTCATCCTTTCTTTCTTTTACTCCAGAAAAATAAAAATTTATTTTTAATCCTTTTTTGGTCCTATTTAGATTTAGGCATTTTACAATTTTTTTTAATTAAATAAAAAATATTAACAAAAAAAAAGGTTTGGTTTATATTTTAACTTTAATTTCTTTTTTCTTTTGCATCTTTATTTTTTATCTTTTAACCATTATTATTGTAACTATTATTATTATTATATTATTAGTTTATTATTATTATTGTTTTTTTTTATGGTTGTATATAACAAAAGAAAAAATAGTGAGAATTAAAAAGAAAAGGGCTTTTGTATGTTGGCCCAATTAGTTTTTTTTGTAGAGTCCAATTCACACAAAGTCAAACAAAAATACACTTTGAAACAAAAAAAATTTGCTGCTATCCCACGCCTCTGCTCTTGCTCTGTCCTGTTCCAAAACCATGCCATTACACTCCAAAATTCTGCTTCACCAGCTTCATAGCAGTCTGAAATTTACACCAAGATGTCCATACAACCTGCAAAAGTAAAAAGTACCAAAATCAGTATACCATAATTGTTCAAAACCTCTCCCGATTTCCCCCCAAAAATTCAACTAAAGTCTCTATATAACCACAACCTCAGAACTGAAGAGAGGGGGCAGCCACGAAATACACCGAAAATCACTTCCAAACTCTGCTTGAACAAACTGAAAAAAAAGCATAGAGAAATTCTGTGAAACCTCACTTTCACTCAACTCTTCAAGCTTACCTTCCTGAGTCATTCACAAACCTCACGTCTTCCATCCATTACCGACACTCTCCCTTCAATAACTTCAAACCTCACCCAAACCTCTACATCACCACCGCACCTTCATACCAAAACCTATGTTATCAACACACACACAGAACCACACAAATCACAAACCACACTAACGAATCACCAACTCAACAACTTCACCCTAACTCACTCGCATCACCTTCATCACCCCATACTCCCTCATTCACGCACAAAACCTTCATCAATAACAACATCTGCACACAACAAAAACACAGCCACACAGAAAAAGAAGAAGACTGCTCTCAGAGTCGACGAAAACACTCAAATCGCAGAAGAAGATTAAAAGGAACATACGTGAGAACATACCCTTTTTTTTTACTTTTGTCCATATATTCATGTCGTTTCTGATTCGCTTGTCGTAATATACTTGTAATCATTGAACAAATAAGGGTTTAGAGCTTTTGATTGAGGATATATTGTTCCGAATCGGTAGTGGAAACTGTGAGTTTTCTGTGTTGTTTTTGTTTACGTTGAGAGCGAGTGATCGAGAGAGAGGAACGATGAGATTGAGAGAAGCAGAATGAGAAGAGAGAGATCGAGAAAGATGAGAGGTTTGTGTTTGGTTTTTCTTCTTTTCTGAAACATAGCGTGAAAGAGAGCAAGAGAGGCACCGCTGCCCCCTTTCTTTTTGATTAGGGTTTTCCAACGAAATCCAGTTGTGTGGGCGGATCCGGGTCACATTGACCCGACCCGGTCCGGTCCATGAATCTTTTTTTTTTCTCTCTTATTATTTATTCTGTTGTTGGGCCTAACCTCCATCCGGATTTCACACCCCCACTGGCCCAATTAATTTCTTTTCCTTTGAATCTTTATTTTCTCAATTACTTTCAAAGTATTTTGTTCCAAATTTTAAATTCTATTTTAATTAAAAGTTTTTATTTTCTTAAACAGAAAGACAAAGAATATATATTCTTTTGTACATATTGTATTCCTTTCCAAATACTTCAAAATGATACAAAAATAGCCTTTTTTTTAATTAATTGAATCGAGTCTTGAGTTTTAATTGGAGAAGAAGGGTTTGTACGTACCTATACAAATTGTTCTTAAACATTTAGGCGATGGCCGTTAAGCCTTTGTCTGGATGTTTAGACTCCATTAAAGACTCATTCAAACTCGATTTAGTTCACCTTTCTAACAAAAATGCTTTCTTTTAACATTCAAATCATTTTATCTATAATGGAAAGAAGAGTTTGTACGTACTTGTACAATATGTTCTTTAAACATTTAGGCGATGGCCGTTAAGCCTTTGTTTGGATGTTTAAACTCCATTAAAGACTTTATAAAAATCAATTTAACAAAACACTCTTTCAAGTATCTTAAGTGATGGCCGTTAAGCTTTTGTTTAAATACTTGGATCCAATTAAATGTCTTTCAACTCATCAAATCATCTTCATCACCTACGAGGAGGTTGTACGTACTTGCACAATTTTCTCTTTCAAACATTTGGGCGATGGCCGTTAAGCTTTTGTTTAAATGTTTGATTTCTCTTAAGAAACAAACTTTCAATTCATTCACACCCTTTTACATTCTAAAACACTTTCTTTTTTTTTCATAAAACGAGACACTTATTCAATTTCAATACGAACATACTTCCACATGTGAAGATCTAACATCTTCCACTCGAATGCGATGATGGCCAAAATCATGTCTTATCTTGATTTAGTTATCCATTCTTGTAGTGATATCATATCCATGTGCGCGTAGTATTTCCATTTGAAAGCGATCGAGTACCTCTCGCTAAAATCAATCAACAAAACATTTCGTAGTTTTAGCCCGAACTACGATTGCTCTGACTTTCCCATTGCACTAGGGAATACGTAGGCACAAGATACAAACGTCTTGGCGAGCACAATAATAAAAATCTTTTTTTGTTTCTTCCTTCTTTCCAACCTATTAAATAACGCAAGTAGATATAAGCTAACAATAAATCACAAGATTAACTAAATGGGTCCCATCGAGTACGATGGAGGTGAGGGGTGCTAATACCTTCCCCTTGCTTAACCGACTCCCGAACCTAAATTTGGTTGCGATGACCATCTTATCCATTTCTTTTTATCCGTGGGTTTTATCGATATTTTCCCTTTCCTTCTTGGAATAAATAAAGTTCGGTGGCGACTCTGTTGTACTTCGAATGCGTGAAAACGCGTCGAGTCACATTTTTACCGCTACAGCACCCCTCACCTCCATCGTACTCGATGGGACCCATTTAGTTATTCATGTGATTTATTGTTAGCTTATATCTATTTGCATTTATTTATTAGGTTGGAAAGAAGGAAGAAACAAGATAAGATGTTTTTTATTATTGTGCTCGCCAAGACATTTGTATCTTGTGCCTACGTATTCCCTAGTGCAATGGGAAAGTCAGAGCAATCGTAGTTCGGGGGAAGAACCACGAAATGTTTTGTTGATTGATTTTAGCGAGAGGTACTCGATCGCTTTCAAATGGAAATACTACGCGCACATGGATATGATATCACTACAAGAATGGATAACTAAATCAAGATAAGACATGATTTTGGCCATCATCGCATTCGTGTGGAAGATGTTAGATCTTCACATGTGGAAGTATGTTCGTATTGAAATTGAATAAGTGTCTCGTTTTATGAAAAAAAGTGTTTTAGAATGTAAAAGGGTATGAATGAATTGAAAGTTTGTTTGTTAGAAGAAGTCAAACATTTAAACAAAAGCTTAACGGCCATCGCTCAAATGTTTGAAAGAGAAAATTGTACAAGTACGTACAACCTCCTCGTAGGGGATGAAGATGATTCGATGAGTTGAAAGACATTTAATTGGATCCAAGTATTTAAACAAAAGCTTAACGGCCATCGCTTAAGATACTTGAAAGAGTGTTTGTTAAATTGATTTTTATAAAGTCTTTAATGGAGTTTAAACATCCAAACAAAGGCTTAACGGCCATCGCCTAAATGTTTAAAGAACAAATTGTACAAGTACGTACAAACTCTTCTTTCCATTATAGATAAAATGATTTGATTAAATGAAAGTGTTTTTTTGTAAAGAAAATGGTGAATTAAATCGAGTTTGAGAAGTCTTTAATGGAGTTTAAACATTCGAACAATGGCTTAACGGCCATCGCCTAAATGTTTAAAGAACAAATTGTACAAGTACGTACAAACTCTTCTTTCCATTATAGATAAAATGATTTGAATGTTAAAAGAAAAGCGTTTTTTTGTAAAAAAAAGGTGAATTAAATCGAGTTTGAAAGAGTCTTTAATGGAGTCTAAACATCCAAACAAAGGCTTAACGGCCATCGTCTAAATGTTTAAGAACAATTTGTATAGGTACGTACAAACCCTTCTTCTCCAATTAAAACTCAAGACTCGATTCAATTAATTAAAAAAAAAAAGACTATTTTTGTATCATTTTGAAATATTTTTGATAAATCCCAAACATACATCTAAAGAAAGGAATATGGTCATTTAAAAAAATCTAGTAAATAAAATAAGCAATAAATATTTTTGTGATTTTTATATGAAAAGAGTTCTAATAATAAAACGTTAATTGTTAGTTATATATAAAATCAAGATAATAAAAAGGATAATAAAAACCAAAGAAGTGGGCCATGGGAGATGCTAAACCCGGATGGAGGGTGTAAGGCCCAAAAATGAACAAAAAGAGAACCTGGGGCGCTGGACAATGAGGCCCAAAGCAGTCGGGTCGGATCCGACCCAGCATTTTCACTAAACCAAATTACTGGCCAGGGAACCCTAATTTCGGGGCAGCCCTCTTTTGAAAAACAAAAAAAAAACACAACGCTCCTGACTCTATTCTCTGAAAGAAAGGACAATGGCAGAACAACAAAACTCTCTTCCTCTCGATCGCTCTCTTTCGTTCTCTCGATGGAATCTCTCTTGCGTATCTCCCTCACTCTCATCTCTCGCAATCGGTTGTTTCAAATCTCCGGGAAAAAACAAACAACAACAAACACTAACTCTCAATCTCGCTCGGCTTTCGCAATGACGGCAACAAAATTCAAATGAGAGAGGTTACAACAATATTACATAGTGAATCAAATGAAAATGCATAGAAAAGAAAAGGTTATGAAAATAAATCTGGTGCGTCTTTACTCTGTTTCTGTTTTTTGCTTCTTCTTCTGCGTTTCTGTTCTTCTTCTTGCGTGTGACTGGTGTGTGGAATGAAACAGAGGTCAGAATACAGGAATGGATGAAGATCTGTTTTTTTGTGTGAGTGGTTTTTTGTGAGTTTTGTTTGTGGTTTTGTGAAGTTTGTGTGAACTAGGTTGAAGGTGATTCAATGGTGGTTATGAAGGATGAAGGGTGTGTATTGCGTTTTTTAGCAGTGAGATGGATGATGTTGAGAGTGTTTCGGTTTTGAGGTGTGTATGTGAAGTTATGGAGGCAGGGGTTTTGAGGTGTATTGTTTTTTGAGTGATTTCGTTTGAAATTTTGTGGCTCTTTGTTTCTGAAATCGTTCCTCCCCTGTGTGTACTGATTCTTGTTGTTTATATAGAGTAGAAGTTAGGGTTTGGATGAGAATTGGGGGGGAAAATTGAATGAGATTTGAACATTTGTGGTAATCTGAATTGTTACTTTTTCTATGCAGGTTTTGTTTAACCAGTTTGGTGAAAGCTTTGGACAAATTGGAGGCTTGGAGCAGCTTGGTGGTGGAGCAGGGCATTTGGAGTGTAGTGGCAGCACAAAGATTGCAGAGGCGTGGGAGAAGAAAACTGCAGCATTTTCTGTCTCTTTTTGTATTTTTTGTTTGACTTTTTCTTTGTACTAATTTTTTGTAAAAGTAAATGGGCTTAAGACCAAAAATGGGCTTAAATTTAACAAAAAGGACTTTTATTTTTTTTTTAATATTTTTTCCTAAAAGAAATTAGTAATAATAAACAAAAAATAAAAATTAACAATAATAAATAAAAAATTATCTAAATTATCTAAAAAAAAATGTTAAAACTAAAATTGAATCTAATATACTATTAAAACTAAAATTAATTCCAATTACATCTAAAATGCTATTAAGACTAAAATTAATCTAATCTAATGAGATTTTAAACAAAAATTGAAACTAGAAGATAAAAATGATATAAAAATTGAAATTAGAAAATAAAATGATATAAAAAATAAAAACTAGAAAAATAAAATGATATTAAAAACTAAAATAACTCTAAACTATCTAAAGCTATTTTTTGTTGACTTTTAAAGGTCAGATTTTTTCAAGATATGCACATGAAATATGAATGCGATAACATCAAAATGAATGAAAATGCGTGGGTCAAAAATTGGGGTGCGACAGATGCCCCTATTTAAGTTTCTTCTATCGAAGATGTGAAGAGACTTAAATACAAAGTACACAATTTTTGTCCTTCATATGCAAATGGAATGTAATGCATGGACTCTTCTTTTGTTATTTTGAATGCAATATGATATGAGACATATGTTGAATTCTGTGGGGAACATAGTGCTACAAGAGACAAACAGATGATGGAGAGACTTCGAAACGAGGGATAAAAACTCTGGGTAAATGATAGTAAGAATGTCTAAGAGTAGCTTTAGACGGCGGAAATCACCAGAGACATTCGATAGTAGCTTTGAACGAATCTGAAACAAAACTTGGGAAGGAGCGTCTAAGAGTGGCTTTAGACGACATCAAATATCAAATACATTCAAGAGTGGCTTTGAATGAATATGAAAATAATCCAAACTCTGGGGAAACACCGGAGACATCCGACAGTAGCTTCGGATGGAAGGAAACCAACAAGACTCAACAGTGGCTTTGAATGCAAGAGGAAACCTTCAAACTCAGAGATATAACAGAGGCGTCCAACAGTAGCTTTGAACGAATGGAATCCAAACTCTGAAAAATATCGGGGACAATCCAACAGTAGCTTTGGATAATACGGAAACCAAAGAGATTCAACAGTGGCTTTGAATGCAAAAAGGAAACCTGAACCAGAAAATATATCAGAGTCATCCTGAGGAGCAATAGATGACATGGATACCAATTTTGGAAAATATGAGCGAACATCCAATAGTAGCATTGGATGAGAAAACAAACTCAAGAACATCCAATAGTGGCTTTGGATGAGAAAAGAATTGTATTTCAGCTCAGAGATGTAAAGATCATTTAACAGTAGCTTTGAATAACACTTTACTAAGGATTGTGGTATCCAACAGTAGCTTTGGATAAAAGGTGAGAAACATCATGTCCAACAGTAGCTTTAGACAGAGAGAAACAAATACAAATCTAATAGTAGCCTTAGAGGAAGAGGAACAAAAGACATCCAATAGTAGCATTGGACGGGGAGAAACAAGAAGACATCCAATAGTAGCATTGGAAGAAAAGAGACAAATACAAATCCAACAGTAGCTTTGGATGAAGAGACAAACATTGTTTTGGTAGATGCCAAGTAAGTTGGGCTTTGATAACAAGATAAAGTGTTGATAACAATGTGGCATTGAAAGAATGCAGATGAGTATGCATTTTGTTTCGATGCATGATATTGAATTTTTCTATGCATGAGATGTGAATGATGAATGTAATGCAATTGATTATGACAACTGAGATAGACTCTTTTGTGAGGGAAGATTGGAACTCTGATTCCTCAACACAAGAACATTGCCAAGTTGGTTTTGTCACACTGATGATCCCTTTTGGGAAGGACTGATAAACTGCTCGGGGATCGCTGAAGAAAACTGCCCCTGATTGACTGCTTGTTAACTGATCCTGGCTTCAGTTTCTTTGAAATGAATGTCGGGAACGCATGCCCCAGTGTAAGTCTTGAATAAGAGGACCTTGAAGTGTCGTGCCCCTGATAGGATCACTGACCAAGTTTCTCGACTGTCTGAACTTCCTAGAAGATGAGTACTTGCAAATATATGTTCATTCAAAAATGGTAATTTTAATGCAATGTTCAAAGCATATTTTGAAATCAAGATCATTATTGGAATGATATTATTGATGTAAACAAAATGAATCAAAGGTCCAAACACAGTTGTCTAGACATTCAAAGTGATGAATAAAAGCAAAAGGTACGGTAAAACAAAATATTTGCAAAGATCTTTAGGAGTCAGGTTAACGCAACCTTGTTGTAGTATGCTTTCAAAATAAACCTTACTTCAATTAGGTCTTTTGAAGGTTGTAGCGTGGCTTGGTTCACGGTTTATGAAACAAATGATATAGGCTCAAAATTTATTTGTACCCACCCCATTCTTCGCGATGAACTTCAATCCTAGGTTCAGTTAAATCAGCTTATACATTCATGTTCCAAGAGGTTTTTGGACTTGCACCTATGATAATGATGATGGTTTAAGGACCAAGGGAATCTTTGAGATGGCAGTCACCTCTTCCTTTTAATAGTCACAACGCTTTATTGTTGTTCAAGGAAATTATTGACTTCTCTTTTTTGCTTTATATCCCTAACTTTTGCCTGAACTGTTTCTTTTTGAGATTACAGTCAGCGGGATGCCCCAGTTTTGCCTAAGTCTCCTTCGTAGGTTTTGACTTAGCGGGCTTTTTCTTTGAATTTTTTTTTTGTATTGGAAAGATAGTGACTGCCTTGATAATGATTAATGATAATCACCTTGGTCACTTTTGACTGAAACCCTTATTGAAAGGTGTACTTAATGATTCTCTTGAAATTGAATGCAAAACCAAATTAACTGAGAACTACCCTGCCCCAGGTTAAAATTGCGGGTTTTTTTGTTTAAAAAGAAACTCCAACTTCGAAGGCTCAAAGGGGGATGACTAGGGATTAACTTCCTTATTTCTCCAGTGTTTGGGGATTGAAACAATGCCTGTACATCATCAACAAAGTTTTATTTGAAAGCATACAATTCAATACTTTTGGGTATTTTGTTTTCATCATCCTCCCTCCAATCTTTGCATAAAACACAAGTTTGATAAAGAAATTGAACAAGGGATATATATTTTTTTTTTTGTATTATTGTTAGCTTTATTTATTTGCTTATTTATTTTCTTTATTGTTTGACTTCTTATTGTATGGTTGGAATATTTTGATTATTGGCACTTTATGGACAAAGCTCTATGCCCGAGCTCAAGAAACACGTAAGATAAGATGGTGGTTTAGTATTAAACTTGCTTGACGTAGTGTCAAGTGGGAGATACTAATACCCCGCCTAGAGTAGGTCCTTTGAGAAGATGTCTTTGGTTAAGTAAGTTATTTACTTGAGCGATGATGTTTTCAATTTGGATCGTTAACTCTAGGGACCTTTAGAAAAACCCTTAAACCATGACTTTTTAGGAAATGGTGGTTTCGCACCCAACTTGCGTAACGTAACTATTACCGTGGGTAAGTGCGAAAACCACACTCAGAATAGGCTTCATTTGAAAACATGGTTGGATGGGAAGTTATTTGCTACTCAGAGATTCTGGGTTCGATCCCCAGCAGAGTCGCCACTTTCTGTAGCGGTAAAAATGTGACTCGATGCGTTTTCGCGCGCTCGAAGTACAACAGAGTCGCCACCGAACTTTATTTATTCCAAAAAGGAAAGGGAAAATATCGATAAAACCCACGAATAAAAGAAATAAGGATAAGATGGTCATCGCAACCAAATTAGGGTTCGGGAGTCGGTTAAGCAAGGGGAAGGTATTAGCACCTGTCGTACCCCAATTTTTGACCTAGTCTTTTTTCATATAGTCATATCGCATTCGCATTTCATTTACATGCAAATCATCGCATTTCTTGTATATTTCCTAATTTTTATTCATCCTTTCTTTCTTTTACTCCAGAAAAATAAAAATTTATTTTTAATCCTTTTTTGGTCCTATTTAGATTTAGGCATTTTACAATTTTTTTTAATTAAATAAAAAATATTAACAAAAAAAAAGGTTTGGTTTATATTTTAACTTTAATTTCTTTTTTTTTTGCATCTTTATTTTTTATCTTTTAACCATTATTATTGTAACTATTATTATTATTATATTATTAGTTTATTATTATTATTGTTTTTTTTTATGGTTGTATATAACAAAAGAAAAAATAGTGAGAATTAAAAAGAAAAGGGCTTTTGTATGTTGGCCCAATTAGTTTTTTTTGTAGAGTCCAATTCACACAAAGTCAAACAAAAATACACTTTGAAACAAAAAAAATTTGCTGCATCCCACGCCTCTGCTCTTGCTCTGTCCTGTTCCAAAACCATGCCATTACACTCCAAAATTCTGCTTCACCAGCTTCATAGCAGTCTGAAATTTACACCAAGATGTCCATACAACCTGCAAAAGTAAAAAGTACCAAAATCAGTATACCATAATTGTTCAAAACCTCTCCCGATTTCCCCCCAAAAATTCAACTAAAGTCTCTATATAACCACAACCTCAGAACTGAAGAGAGGGGGCAGCCACGAAATACACCGAAAATCACTTCCAAACTCTGCTTGAACAAACTGAAAAAAAAGCATAGAGAAATTCTGTGAAACCTCACTTTCACTCAACTCTTCAAGCTTACCTTCCTGAGTCATTCACAAACCTCACGTCTTCCATCCATTACCGACACTCTCCCTTCAATAACTTCAAACCTCACCCAAACCTCTACATCACCACCGCACCTTCATACCAAAACCTATGTTATCAACACACACACAGAACCACACAAATCACAAACCACACTAACGAATCACCAACTCAACAACTTCACCCTAACTCACTCGCATCACCTTCATCACCCCATACTCCCTCATTCACGCACAAAACCTTCATCAATAACAACATCTGCACACAACAAAAACACAGCCACACAGAAAAAGAAGATAAAAATGATATAAAAATTGAAATTAGAAAATAAAATGATATAAAAAATAAAAACTAGAAAAATAAAATGATATTAAAAACTAAAATAACTCTAAACTATCTAAAGCTATTTTTTGTTGACTTTTAAAGGTCAGATTTTTTCAAGATATGCACATGAAATATGAATGCGATAACATCAAAATGAATGAAAATGCGTGGGTCAAAAATTGGGGTGCGACAATAAGAACACGAAACTACAATTTTTTTTAGATTTTTTTGAAAATATGAAAATAGAAATTAAATCAAATAAATTAGAAAAAAGAGGAATTTGCGATTTTGAGGGTCGAAATCCTTTAGAATCTA
Organism: Vicia villosa; assembly: GCF_029867415.1. NCBI lineage: Eukaryota > Viridiplantae > Streptophyta > Magnoliopsida > Fabales > Fabaceae > Vicia > Vicia villosa. The sequence continues at coordinate 132,733,225 of NC_081180.1, read as the reverse complement.
CGATTTTTTTCTGAACTTCTATAAAAAATTCAGAGAAAATCGAAACAGTAGTTTCAGAATTCATCTGATAGGCTGGAAAATTGATTATTGTGCTGTAACCGGAATTGCAACCCTGAAGAAGAAGAAGGAGAAAATATTTTTGTTTGTGGGAAGAGAGAGAGAGTTGGAGTAAGGGTTAGAATTGTTAGTCCTATTTATATCATCATGAATTAGGTTAGAAAAAATAATTATAGTAAAACTATGGACCAAATCAAAGCCCAAAAATCAATTTGTTTTAATTTTAATAAAAAATTAAATCAAACTAATTTAATAAGATTGACTTGTTCCCTAAGTTATAAAAAGTGCTAAAAATAGGACAAATAAGATTAAAAACTTCTTTTTTTTGGATTTTTTTGAATATTTTATGATTTTTGGTGATTTTTTTGACTAAAAATGCATAAAAAGTTAAAATTGCTTATTTAAAAAATGCCTATTTAATTAAAACGAAAATTAAAAATAAAATGATAAAAAATGATTTTTTTATGATTTTTTAATATAAATGAAAATAAAATTAAAACTATAGTTAGAAACAAATAAAATAAAAAAGTGTTACAAGTGGGATTTGAACCCAAGACGTTGTACTTGCAAGTCTTACCTCCTTACCAATTGCGCTATATTATATGTTTGAAATAAAAACCAATTGAAAGTGTATGAAGCATGAGAAAACATTTTTCTATTTATTAAAATATAAATAATTTAAGAGTAAATTATTATATTTCAAAATAGACTTTAAATCGAATATTTATAAAATTCAAGACGTCAATGTGAATGACCTCAAAACTTTATAAAAATTCCAATTTTGAAATAATTTGAATATTTGAATATGGTGGGCACATTTTGGGGTATGACAGAATTCCAACAAAACTCAAGTATAGAATCAAAGCACCTTTATGCTCTAATAATGAGGCAGAATACGAAGCCTTAATAGCAGGACTTGAAGCCTTGTTGGAATTTGGGGCAACTAGGGTCTAAATCAAGGGTGACTTAGAATTTGTAATCAAGCAATTGACGAAGGAATATAAGTGTATCAAGGAGAACCTGATCATGTATTTCGTTATTGCAAATAGGTTGCTTAAAAAATTCGAATATGTAGATATAAAGCATGTTCCTAGAATTAATAATCAAGAGGCTAATGATTTAGCATAAATAGCGTCGGGATATAAAATTTCAAAGGAAAAGCTAGAAGAATTGGTTGAAGTAAGAGGAAAATCAATGGCAACCAAATTGTCTATCGATTAGGTTATGCTAACGAAGAAGAATTTGAAGTATTGACTATCGATGCTTTAACAAGTACATATTGGAGAACTCCAATTATAGAATATCTTAAAGATCCTTCGGTGAAGACTGACAGGAAAACCAAGTATAGAGCTTTGCCATACGTTTTGATGGGAAACGAATTATTCAAGAAAATTCCCGAAGGTATTTTATTAAAATGTTTGGGGGAGAATGAAGCATACTTAGCATTATCCAGCGTTCATAGTGAAACATGTGGGGCACATCAAGCAGACCATAAAATGAAATGGTTACTTTTCATATATGGGATATATTGGCCTACCATGCTGAAGGATTGTATAGAATTTGCTAAAGGGTGTCAAGAATGTCAAATACATGCAGGAATCCAACATGCCCCTGCAAGTGAGCTTCACGCAATTATCAAGCCATGGCCTTTTAGGGGTTGGGCTTTAGATTTAACTGGTGAAATTCGACCTACTTCGTCCAAAGGTCAAAAGTACATTCTTATTCGAATTGACTATTTTACCAAATGGGTTGAAGCAGTGCCATTGGTAAATGTAGACCAGGAAACAATCATAGATTTCATCCAAAGACAAATATTGTATAGATTCGGAATCCCAGAAACTATAACAACAGATCAAGGATCAGTATTTATTGGTCGAAAGATGCAAGAGTTCCCAAAAGAAATGGGATTCAAGTTGCTGACATCCACACCTTACTATGCTCAAGCAAATGGGCAAGTCGAAGCAGCAAACAAAGTAATCATTGGGTTAATAAAGAAGCACGTAGGAACAAAGCCAAAAAATTGGCACAAGACATTGGATAAAGTGCTTTGGGCTTGTCGAACCTCTCCCAAAGAAGCGACAAACAGCACACCTTTCCAGTTAACGTTTGGACATGATGCAGTTCTACCTATCGAAATCTACTTGCAATCAGTACGGATCTAAAAGCAAGGAGAGATCCCATACGACCTATACTGGGAGATGCTGATGAATGAGTTGACAGAATTGGACGAAGAAAGGTTGCGCGCGTTGGAAGTCTTAAGGAGACAGAAGGAGAGGGTAGCAAGAGCATATAACAAGAAGGTTAAAGGTAAAACTTTTATGATAAATGATTTTATTTGGAAAGATATATTACCTACGGATAAAAAGAATAAGGCTCTTGGAAAATGGTCTCCACACTGGGAAGGACCATTTCGAATTTTGAAAGAATTTTCAAATAATGCTTATGAGGTAGAAGAATTAGCAGAGGATCGAAGGATCCTAAAAGTAAACGGGAAATATTTAAAAATATATAAGCCGTTTATGCATGAGGTTAAGATCGCAACAACGTAGATATCAGAAGTTAGCGTTATAAGCTAAAATGACGAACATATATTTCATTTCAAAATATTCATTTCTTTGCCAAAATGGCTACATATTACGTAGAAGTACAAAAAGTGATGCATAGAACTAAGGATGCATCATCATTAATAAAAATGGACTATAGAAGACAATTTCAGTCACGTCCAAAATGCAACCTCTCTAGATCTATTTTTCCTCCAGACTTTGTTGCAAGGAAACATGTTAACCCTACTATACACATCTTCTTGATCACTCTCGTCTTAACGAATAGGTGATTCAGAAGTCTTCCATAAGGAATGAAAAGGACCCCACCTTGGCGTGAGTCCATGATCATTTCTTTGAGATAATTGAAGATAGCAAGAGGTATGTTGATTTTTTCCATGCGAAGGAGAGGGAATAAGAATCTAAGATCTTCAAGCATTATTCGATCTTGGTCTTCCTTTCTAGGACGAAAGTTAAAAACCAAAACTTGATGCCAGATCCTGCCTATAAATGCATTAAATGCTTTGTTAGGATAAGTAAAAGCCATCCTCAAAACGTTAGAAATAAGCTTGCTATCATATTCAGCAACGTGGGCTTCATTGGCTTCACACTTCATCACTCTTGAAATTAGCTTTGTAGTGATGGTGATAAGGAAATCAAAGATGTTGGAGTGGATAGCTTCTCTACCCTCATGATCCCTATGGACGGTTTCATTTCTCCAGAAGTTGGCCAGAACAAATGGGTAGATAGTTCCATCCAAAATGGTTAGGTAATACTCTAAGTTCTACTTTGCGAACATAAGAGTAAGGTTAATCTTTTGTTCATTAAAATCAATGGGAGAAAGAATTATTTCTTTGATGATGTGACGAATGTTTTCTCTGTTAAGGGAAGACATGATGAAGAAAACATAAGAGTTTGTTTTGTTTAAGAGAGAGAAGCTATCGTTGGTTTGGAATAAAAAAATGGAAATATTGAGAGGTTTATATAGGATTAACCCACGTTGGGGTTAATTACGCAAAAGAAGTAGTGGTGGGCCACGTGTTGCATCCCTAAAGGGGAGTTGTATAGTCCGCCGCATTTGAGCCTTGGAAGTTGAAACTGAATCATTACACGACCGACACACTCGAGGATTGAGTAGGCGTTTGGGAAAATGTGTCGTGATTAATTGAAGGTTACTTGCTTGGGGCATCCAAAAGTCTAATCGAAGTTCAGTGACCATAGGGAATACCTAACGTTATGACTGTTCATAATATAGAGGTAATTATTGCAGTTAAGGGTAATGATTAAATGGAGATATTTAGCAATGCAAAAAATACAAATTTTGTCTTAAAGAGAATTACAAACAAAAGTAATGAAGAGACTAAAAAGACTAAAAGGGAACAAAGGCCTTCATTCATTGATACTTGATTTTCGCCAAACCCATTTTGTATTCGGCAGCTACTTGGATCTCCTTTAGTCGAACAACCTCTGCATCCATGGCAGTAGCCTTTTCAACATGTTCGACGCTTTGCTTGGCCAACTTATCTGCTTCTGTGCTGTCCAAGCCTTGAATAGCAGCTTGCTCTTTCTTTGCTTCAGAGATCTTCTGTTTTAGCTCTTCAATTTGAGATTTCCATAGTTTAATAGAAGAAGCATAATTGTTGAATTTAGTTTGTGCTAATTGCTAGGCATCAAGAAATTTCTTAGAGGCTTCATAGGCAACAAGCGCTTCGTCGAATTTAGTAGATTTGGCGCGTTTGATTGACTTGATTTGCGTAGTGTCATACCCCAAAATTTTCCCATCATCTTTCAATATGTTTTGACTAATATGATCGTCAGTTACCCAAGGCTATGCAAGGAGTGGACACTTACCTATCTCCTAAACAATCAACCCACAACTAGGGTTTTGATTCTCTCAATGTCAAATCAAGTTCTAAGACCTCAAATGGATCCCATGGTCTCCAATATGCTTCAAAGGATCCTCATGCCAACTTTCAAGTCCAGATTCACCAAAATGCCCTTTCAACTGCTCAAATTGTCAACAATCGACTAGTTTGACCTAAAAGTCAACTATGGCCAAACCACAGTTAAAATTCCTGATTTTTGGTCAACGTCCTCATTTTGAAGTCAAATTAATCATTTGATCAAGGGTTGATCATGATTCATCAAGAAAACTCCAAAATCCACAAAAGGACAAGTTGCTAAATTAGAGTTTTAAGGAGAAAGTCAACCCTACTTTGACCAGCCATATCTCTCCCATACTTTATCATAAATTTCCCAACCAAAGCTCATTCTCAAGGAAATTCAATTCTCTACAACTTTTATGTTGTACCCAAGGTCAGGAAATGCTTCTGCATAAGAGATATAAGTCAAAACATTACAGGTCCTTCTAGAAGCTCGCAAAAGCTATTTTTTGTCAAGAGTAATATCATCAAGATAAAATCTCTAAATGAAAAATATGTTCCAAAGTGGCTTGTAGAGAACATCATGGTATTTCCAAAAAGTCTTAGATCATCTCCATCTGATAAATATTGAATGAGTTATGACTTGCACAAGTTGGGTAAAAATTGGAAATTGCTTGAAGCCCTAAGTGAACAAAGTCTAATTTTTAAGTAATGGGCCTTTAACTTTGGATCATCCACGTGATATTAAACCTATGGAGAGCCCATAAACCAATTTCCACCTATTTTGTGGTTTTATTTAATTTTATTTTGGGTTTATTCACTTAAATACCAAAATAAATCTAATATAGTAGCAAGTGGATGAATTTTGTTTCTTTGAACAAGGTGACCTAATTTCTCAGGTTCTAACATGGTTCTAATGACCCATAATTTCCCTTATCATCCAGCCATGCTATTTAATTATTTTTATTTTGTGTTTATTCATTTAAATACAAAATAATGTAAATAAAATAGAAAATAATCACACAAGGCACATAAGGATCAAAATTGATTCAAAAATATTTCTAGAATCATCAAATATCTGATTGGAAGGTGGTTGAAGTTGATTGAAAAGAGATTGATCAAAATTGGCAAGATTTGACAAAAATATAAATCAAATATACAAGCCCATCATTCACATGGTATCCAAGTTTAACTTTGACCTAGTTCCATTCCTTTATAAAAGGACAATATCATCAGACCTGAGGGGCACGGATTTTGGCCAAGAAAAATAGGGTTTGAAGCTTCCAAAGTCTCTCAAAAATTAGGGCACGGTGAAGCTTTCATCCCAACAGGTTTCAATCAAATCCAATCGTTCAATCTTCTTCCTGAGGTTCCCAGGGACTATTTCCATTCCTTGCTCGAGTTCCCAAGTTCTTAGATTGACCCGTTCAGACTCACGCTCTTGGTAAGAACTTCAAATATTTGAATGTTTCCATTCATGAAGTATTAATGGATTTTACGTGCATAGATGCATTCAGGGTGTTATTTAGAACAGGTTCAACGTGGGACATGGGAGTTTCATGGAGTATGTCGCGATTTTCCATGGTTAACCATCCAAGGTCGGGTTGCTTCGAATCCCTAGCTACGATCACTTTCAGGCCAAACTAATGGTATAATCGTGACCAGGAGACATTTTTACATGGAACTGGGTCATTATCTTTTTCGTTAGTATCGTTTTTGGCAGGTTTTCAAAATACAGATAATTCCGCAGCAAAAGTCGCAGGTGAAATCAAAGCTAAATCCGCAGGTAAATTGTAGAAGACGATGAACAGTAGTCCTGGACCTTGGACCGAATGTGTGGCGTTGTGTTATTCATGGGTCAACCTGGATTGCTTCTCTCCACACGCGTGGCTTATTCGTAGTGGTTAGTCAACTCATTCTGTCCCTCTCTACCTCTCATTGGTTCGCACGAGAGACAGGGGGCCCATTCTGACTTCTCTTTTGAATATTAGATTTTATTAGCTTTTATATTTATTGATTCAAAGGTATTTTGTTAACAAATGATTAATGCAGCAAGGTTGGCTAGTGTAACAAATGCGTGACTCAAGGAACCTGGGTTCGATCCCAGCGTTCCACACATGTTTTAATTATTTTGTTTGCTAAACCTTGTTCACGGATCCAGCATTACACGCCTACGTACGCCCACGCTACATCCTCGTTTCGCTGCCATTGGATCATCACAGAATTCCATTAACGCCCTAGGGATGTGTTGTCCACCGTGAACCATCAAGTACTTCCCCCACATAATCACTAGCGCCAGGTTTATTTATTCTTTTATCTTTTTGTTTTATTTTCAGTTTTTCTTTTCTTTAAAAATTTTGTTTTTTTTATCAAACTTTTTTTTATTAATAATTAGATAGTTAGTAATTAATTATAGGTTAGTTAATAATAAGAATTTAAATTAAGTTAAATAATTGGATAATTAATTTAATTAATTTAGAATTGATTTTAGGCTAATTAATTTTAGGTTAATTTTTAAGATTAAATAACTTAGTAATTTAGATTTAATTTTAGGTTAAATGATTAGCTAATTAGGTCTAGCCTTTAAACTTCACAAACCATAGACAACCATAGACAACCCTAGAATTCTTAAGGTAGGTATTGTCTATTAACTGTAGGCTTAGCCACAAGTTTGTTTAACCATTAGGTTTTTCCCTTCGTTGTGAATGAATTAGGATTGGTGTTTTCTCCATTCTATTTAGGCTAGCATTTTATTTTTAGGCTTATACTTTTACCTCTAATTTTATAATTGTAATTTCATCGTGATTTTCTCTCCTCACCCCATACTCTGTGATTGTCGAATGCTTTTATTTAATCTTTTGCCTTTATTTAATTTTTTTGTTTTTTATTTAATTTCCGCCTTTATTTAATTTTCACCTTTATTCAATTTCTGCCTTTATTTTATGCTATTTATTTAATTATTTATGTTTTTTGCCATTTAAAATCTAGAAAATGTGTATAGGTTTACAAAGGGTTTTTGTAATAGTTAGGTTTTTATTTTTGTGCTACATTCTTCCTCTATTATGTAATTCTCCCAAAGCCTTGTAATAGTTGTGTAATACGGTGAACTGACTTTTTATCGAAATGTCGCGGTTAAGCATGAGTCGCCACCGACTTTTATTTTATCCAAATATTCAGAAAGGCTAAAAGAACAGGAAAAACCTTTTTAAAGAAAACTGAGTTCGGGGGGTAATTATGCAAAGGGAAGGTGTAAGGCACCCTTGGCATCCATGGTTTTCCATGTTCTCTTAATTGCTTTGCTCTTTATAGAAGAAGTGAATGTGGACTTTAGCTCGTAAATGAGCGTAGCCATTTTGAAGGTTTATGAGAAAGAATATGAAAAAGGTTTTAGAGCAAGGCAAAGCAATTAGGGGCAATTACCTGGTTAGAAGAAAAATGTTCTTTTAGCCTTTCAGGGTGAAAGGGTCTATCCTTGCCATAAGAGGGCAGGAAGCCTTTCATTTGGAGTTTGAAGGGTCATCGAGAGTTCGTTCGCCATAAGACTGTCCCATGCCATAGGAAGGCAGGTAGTCTAAGGGAAGAACCAGAATAGCCTTTTCGTGGGCAGCCAGAGGATACCTCAACCTTTCGTAGGCAACTTCCGAGGGTCGAGGTCATATTGGTGTATCGAAGGCAGCATCATTAGGGTCTTATGACCTTTGCATAATCGAGGCGACATGGCTGAGGTATCCTCGTATTCGAGGGACATGACTATTTTGCAAAAAACACAAGGCAACAGGCAACAAGGCAACAGGCAACAGAGAGGTTACCCCAAAAGTGTGCGTGGGTGCAACAATCACGTGATTTGATTCAGTTATTTATCTTATAATTAATTATTCTAAGTTGATTACAGGCTTGCACTCCCTAGAATTACTAACCACAACAATTAATATTAACAATTAAAATAATAATGGGGAAAGGGAAAATGAAACCAGGGGGGAAGGGAAATTGAAACCAGCGGATAATAATGCTATAGGTCTAACACAAGTAATAATTAAGATCAGTGTTTAGGGTTACCGACTATTGAGCATTGACGGTTGGCTAACCCTGAAAAATTGGAAAAGGAAAATAAACAGAAGAAATAGTGAGTGTATTATCAATTCATTGACAATTAGGGTTAACCCTAATTAAGTAAATAAATAAAACAAAAGAAAGTAAATAAAATAAATATGAAAAAGACTTAGCTTTTTAATTTGATCTGATAGGGTTGGCAGTCGGAGGTTGCCTCGAGCATTGACTCTGATCCTCAGAGAATTGACAGAAACAATAAAATACAGTGAGTGTATGAAAAGTTCTTTCATTGACAAGGCAGAATAAATATTATAAAGAAAAGAAAAAGAAACAATAAAAGAAATTTGATCGGGACTTAGCTTTGTGAAGGGCGTGGCGAATAGTCGAAAAGCATTTAAAAAATCAACCCTGAAAAGAATACACAAAAATCTTTTTTAGTGTATGAATGATCGAATAGCAAACCTCACAAACCCTGATTTAGGGCACAAGTTAACCATGGTTAGTAGAATAAATAAAAATTTGATTAAATCACCTAATCCTAATATATATTTTAATCAAATAATAAAAATTTCATAATTAATTAAAATAACTTAAACAAATTAAATTTATTTAACATTTAAAATTAAATTAAATAAACAAACCAAATAAATATTTTATTTATTCATTATGTGTTTGTAAAAGGGTTTGTTCTTAGAAGAGATTTATTTTAGAAAATAACTAATAAACACATAATATATATGTAATATAAAATAAAAATAATAAAACCATTTCTATATAATTACAAATAAATAAATAAACAAAAATTAGAGAACTTAGCTGAATGCTGAATCTGGTGCGTCACACTATAAATTCGTGGCCTTGAGATTAGATCTCCTTAATGACTTGAGGAACAAGTTTGGACCTAAAAAGTTTGGGCCCTAAAAGTTTGGGACATTTTGCAAAGAAATTCATTTTGAACTCTTTTGTTTCACATTTTCCCTCTCAAATTTGTCCAACTTTGACAAGGCATATCTCCCTCAATTTTTAGGGTATGGATGAGTTCTAGGACTTTTTAGAAACCTTGGGGAGTCCTCTGACCATTGTATTTGGTCTCATATCAAAATTATTTTCCATGCTCCTTGTGTGTCCTTTTGAAAAAGTCACTTTTTGTTGACTTTTGAAAAGGACCTATAATGTTTGGGTCCATATCTCTCAAATGAAGCATTTTTAGACTTGGCATGTGAGAGACAAATTTGTAGAGAATTTAATTTAATTCATATTGAGCTTTGGGTGGGAAATTTCTGATGTTCCATGTAGGAGTTATGGCTGGTCAAAGTTCAGTTGACTTTCTCCTATGAAAACCCTAGTTTAGAAACTTTTGAATTTGTTGATTTTTGATCTTTCCTTGATGAACCATGATCAATACTTGATAAAATGGTGAATGATACTTCAATATTAGGATTTTGACAAAAAATCAGGAGTTTTGACTATACTTTGACCACAGTTGAGTTTTAGGTTAACCTAGTCGACTATTGATTTTCTAAACAATTGAGTGACCAATTCTTTGAGATGAGACTTGATACTTGTCATGGATATGATGTGAGATATATTGAGCCATATGAGATGCCTTGGAGCCATTGGTTTACTGATTTTCCTTTGAATAAGCCAAACCCTAATTCTCTGATCTTTGCTTAGGAGAGTGTGTCTTGAAGCTTTGTGTTTTGATTTGAATTTGAATAGGAGAAAATGTGTGGGCAAATTTTGGGGTATGACAGCTGCCCCTGTTCAATTTTCTTAAACCTGAAGATATAGAGTGGTTTGTATGCCAGTCGAAATCTGAGGGTAGAAGAGGATTGAACACTAGAATGCCTAGAAATTTTCCCTCGGTGAAGTAGGGACTTTTATCGGAGATGGGCTTAAAGATGCCATCCAGGCCTCGAGAAAAAAGTTTATTGGAGATGGGCTTAAAGATGCCATCCAGGTGTTTGGAGAAGTTGTATGATTGAGATGGACTTGATAGACTCGAGAGTCAGAATACGTCGTACGTTAGACTGTATCTGAAGGATATAATTAGGAGGAGTCGTACGTTAGACTGAATCCACGGTATTTAGAAGTAATTGTTGGAGTTTGGTCGTGTCAGCACCGTTCGTGCTGATAGAATTAGATCTTCGAATGTCGATCGTGTCAGCACCGTTCGTAGTAACTGAATTAGATCTTGGATTGTTTCTGAATTGTGTCTTGAATGAGTGTCAAAAGATGAGAGTTGTAAGAATGTTTCAGAAGTCTGGGGGTCAAGCTTCCAGAATGTGCATCTGATTGGAATTTTCAGAATGTCCAGGGTTCGAGCTTCCAGAATGTATATCTGATAAGAATGTTTCAGAAGTCCGGGGGTCATGCTTCCAGAATGTGCATCTGTTTGGAATTTTCAGAATGTACGGGGTTCGAGCTTCCTGAATGTATATCTGATAAGAACGTTTCATAAGTCTGGGGGTCATGCTTCCAGAATGTGCATCTGTTTGGAATTTTTAGAATGTCCGGAGTTCGAGCTTCCGGAATGTATATCTGATAAAAATGTTTCAGAAGTCTGGGGGTCATGCTTCCAGAATGTGCATCTGTTTGGAATTTTCATAATGTCCGGTGTAATACGATGAACTGACTTTTTTAATCGGAATGTTGCGGATAGCAAGAGTCGCCACCGACTTTTATTTTATCCAATTGGAAAGGCTAAAAGAACAGGAAAGACCTTTTGAAAAGATTTTGAGTTCGGGGGGTAAGTTATACAAAGGGAAGGTGTAAGGCACCCTTTGCACCCATGGTTATCCACGGGCTCTTAATTGCTTAGCTCACTTTGTTTGTTTGAAAAGTTTGAATAAGAAAAGATTCGTTTAAGGACTTTAGCTTGTAAATAAGCGTAGCCTTGTTTTGAAAGTATTTGAAAAATGAGTGGGAAAAGTATTTTTGATTTTTGAATTTGAAGCGAGCAAGCAGTTAAAAGCTACTTACCCTAAGTTTGAAAAATGTTCTTTTAGCTTTTTGGGTGAAAGGGTCTATCCATACCATAAGAGGGCGGGAAGTCTTTCAATTGGATCTGAAGGGTCATCGAGAAATCGTTCGCCATAAAACTGGTAGTCTAAGGGAAGGATCAGAATAGTCATTTAAGGCATCATGCGAGGATACCTTAGCAATAGGGACAAATCATCATTTACCGAGGCAACATCGAGGGACAAGAGTTATGATGAATGAACTGAGGGCAACATTTGCTTTAGGTATCCTCGGAATCGAGGGACTATGACTATTTAGTATACTTAGAGGCAAGAGGCAACAAGGCAACATGAGAGGTTACCCTAAAGGTGAGTGTGTGCACCAATCACGTGATTGTATTCAGATAATTTTTATCTCAATTCAAGGCTTGCACTCCCTAAGATTACTAACCACACAATTTAAAATTTGCAGAAATTAAAGGCAGAAAATAATTTCCTACGCTATTACAATAAACACCTGCGGGGATGTGGAAGTAAACGATGGAAAATAAGAGGGAACAATAATTTGTCAAAAATCCTTGAATGCCTTGATCTCCCTGAACTTTAGCTTTTGATCTGATATGGCGCGTAGGCGGACGAACCCTGAAAATTGGCAAAGGGAAGAATAAACAGAAGGGATAGTGAGTGTATTATCAATTCAAATGATAATTAGGGTTAACCCTAATCAATAAAAATAACAAAAAAAAAAGGATAACAGAAACTTAGCTTCGATTGAGGCAGGTTGATAGTCGGAAGTTGCCTTAAGCATTGACTCTGACCATCTGAGAATTGACAGCAGATAATAGGACATAAGTGTACAAGGGTTCCATTGACAGCGGAAGTCAAACCCTAATTAAAATAAAAGGTAAAAGAAAATTTAAAAAGAAAATTTAAATAAGAAAGAGATCATGACTTAGCTTATGGCTTGACGTGGCACGTAGCTGGAACGCATTTGAAAAGTCAACCCTGAAAAGCAGGTGCGAAGAAGAGAAGTGTTAGTGCATGAGTGATCAAATGACAAACCTCGCCAACCCTGACTAGGGCACAAGGTAACCACTGTTAATAACATAAAACCTAAATCAATTATTGGTTTTAATTAATTAAATTGGTGAATACATGTTTTCGATTAAATTATCTAAACCTAATAAGTAACTTAATCTATTAAAATTAAGTAATTAAACATTTTTTATCAACCATTAAATTAATCTAATTTAAGTTTAATTATTAAATATATATAAAAACTTAATTTTATTTTAGTAGAAAAATATTTTTATTATTATACAAAAATGGTTCTCAAAAGAAAAATAAAAGAATTTGAGTAAAACTCTAAATAATAAAAAATATAAAAAAGGTTAAAGCTGAATTAAATTCAGAAAGAAAGAAAAAACAATAAAAGAAAGGTGAACACTCCGGTACCCTTGAGTTTAGTTAGGTACCGGTACCTTCAACCAATCAAATAGTGAGATTTAATGCCACATCACTTTTGTATTTTATTTTAAAATGAATTAAAATTAAAATTCAATTTGTACTAAAGATATTGGTACCCAACTTAAACTCATGGGTACCAAAGAATTTACCTAAGAAACACTTAGCGGGATAATTCAGTGTGTTGAGGCTTCACGTGTCCATGGTGTTCCCACGTATCCTGATGCGTCGGATGTGTTTTGTGTGAGATCCTGTGGTTATTGACTGAAGATGCATGGTACGGACGTATGCATTACGCACACAGGAGCTGCAATCAAACGGCAGGATTAATTGGTAAAAATATAATGTCGTGAGTGAGGGTCGAGCCCACGTTCTCCCTATCACTTACTCACGCCTGTACCACCTGCGCTGCATCCAAGATTTGTTATTAGAATGCATTATAGTTAATATATATAAAAATAGATGAAAGAAACTCAAACTGAGAGACTCCCGCGCCCAGCTTCTTCGTCTTCCTCGTTGGGCAGAACTCTCAGCTACACTTTTACCATGCTTTAGCTACGAACATCACCATGGCTAATTCCTGTAGATTTAGAACTCACATAATACACAACATAAACTTGTTAAGAGATCATGTATCAACTGGATGTGATATCCTGAACGTGAATACGCCGTTGGTTTTGTCTGATTTCAACTGATTCGTAAAGCCCCAATCCGAAAGCTACGAACCCTAACCATGGCGAAATCTCCATCCTGCACTCAAACTCCAATTGAACCATACAGAAAGCTTCGCAATAACATCAATAACACGAATATATACTCAAATTTTATTCATTATGCCCGAATTGTCGAAAACGAATTTAAGTTAGGGGGACCAAACCGTAATCGCATACGTGATGATTCTGAGTGCTTGAGACCTTAAGGATTATCCAGGTAGCTTCAGGGAACATCACAGAACGGATTGCAACCCTCCAATCTCCTTGAATTGTCTCCAATCCTTGAATCCGAATCTCACTTTTCATGGGAAAATTTGAGTTTTATTTAGGTGCTCTTGGCTGCAAAACCTTGTCCAAAAACCTCCCCCAAGGGTCTGACTCGATTGTCTATTTATAGGGGTTGTATTAGGGTGAATCAAAACAGAAAAATCTCATTCAATCAATTAATTGAAAATTTGATTAAAGTTTCTAAATATGTCCAATCTTGCTCCAATCTCTTGCCAATCCATACTCCACGAAATTGAATAAAATATATGTGTTGAATGATGATTAAATGTGATTGAAAATAAGACAAAATCAAATCTTTTCATTTTTTTTCAAATATTGATTAAATATATGATTTTTTAATGAAATAAAATTCAATAAAAATCAAATTTTAATCATATTTTCGTGGCTTTAAGATTGGAGGTCCTTGATGACATGGGGAACAAGATTGGGCCATAAAAACTTGGGCTCCTTTGCAAAAGAAAACAATTTGAGGCCTTTTATTTCAGATTTTCTCTCTCAAATTTGTCTGACTTTGACAAGGCATACCTCCCTCAATTTTTGAGGTATGGAGGAGTTCTAGGACCTTTTAGAAACTTTGAAGAGTCCTCTAACCAGTGTTTTTGGTCTCATATCAAAATTATTTTCCATTCTCCTTACATGTCCTTTTGAAAAAAATGACTTCTTATTGACTTTAGAAAAGGACCTATAATGTTTTGGTCCATATCTCTCAAATGAAGCATTTTTAGACTTGACATGTGAGACACAATTTTGTAGAGAATCAAATTTCCTTCAAAATGAGCTTTGGATGGGAAATTTTGGATGTTCCATGTAAAAGTTATGGCTGGTCAAAGTTCAGTTGACTTTCTCCTATGAAACCCTAATTTAGAAACTTTTTGATTTGTTGATTTTTGATCTTTCCTTGATGAACCATGATCAATTCTTGATCAAATGGTGAATGATACTTCAATATGAGGATCTTGACAAAAAATCAGGAGTTTTAACTTTACTTTGACCACAGTTGACTTTTAGGTTAACTCAGTCGACTTTTGACTTTTTGAACAATTGAGTGTCCAATCTTTTGAGATGAGACTTGATATTTGTCATGGAGATGATGTGAGATATATTGAGCCATATGAGATGCCTTGGAGCCATTGATTCACTGATTTTCCTTTTAACAAACCAAACTCTATTTCTCTGATCTTTGCTTAGGAGAATGTGTCTAGGAGCTTTAGGTATTGATTTGAGTTTGAACAAAAGAGATAGTATGGGCAAATTTTGGGGTATGACATCCGGGGTTCGAGCTTCCGGAATGTATATCTGATAAGATTGATTCAGAAGTCTGGGGGTCATGCTTCCAGAATGTGCATCTGTTTGGAATTTTCAGAATGTCCGGGGTTCGAGCTTCCAGAATGTATATCTGATAAGAACATTTCAGAAGTCTGGGGGTCATGCTTCAAGAATGTGCATCTGTTTGGAATTTTTAGAATGTCCGGGGTTCGAGCTTCCGGAATGTATATCTGATAAGAATGTTTCAGAAGTCTGGGGGTCATGCTTCCAGAATGTGCATCTGTTTGGAATTTTCAGAATGTCCGGGGTTCGAGCTTGCGGAATGTATATCTGATAAGATTGATTTTTTTGTGATATTTGTCTGCTTGGGAACTTACCTGAAAGACAAAGTTAGCAGCATGCAATGCCATGATGCATGTATTTATGTGACGAGTCTCTCAAAATAAATGAGAAACTTGTATGTTATGTATGAATTTATTATGAGGTAATGTATGCGATGTATGAATATATGATGTATGACTTATGCTATTTAGAGTTTTTTTTGAGAAAATAAATCTCTGTATCATAGTGATTTTGATGTTTGATCTTGTCTTGGAGATGCCCAACTGGAGATTTATGATCTTTGCTTGATGCACCCTGATTGGGAATAAAAGATATTAGTGAACCATGTTTGGAGAAGAGCGAAGTGTTGGAGAAACTGGTAGTGTTGAAGATGTAAACTCTGTTGGAGCCATGTCTTTGTCGGGACTAGAACATTTGAAGATATCTTCTTAATGTTTACTCTGTGGGGATGTGATTTTGTGAGACCGGCTTCGTGGGAAAGTATGGATGCCTTGAACATTTCCCCCAGTATTATAGTAACTACCATTCGATTTAGGACACCCTACTGAGTATTGATCAAGATGTCAAACTGGAGTTGCATAGATTTGCCCCAGTTAGTAGGAACTTTGGAAAGATTCGCCTCGTAAGGACTTTATGAGATGTACACTACGGACGATATGCCCCTAGTAACCATAGGCTCAAGACAATGTCCCCACGTTGATTGGGGAGTAGCTTTAGATATTCTTGGATGCATGCCCCTGATTGTTCGAGCATCAATAAGAGATTCTCGGAATCTTGACTTGATTGCCCCAAATTGATCGGGAAATAGTTTGAAATCCACTTGGGATGTACGCCTTTGACTCTTTGGCATTTGAGAGATCCTTCGCATCTTGACTTAATTGCCCCAGATTGATTGGGCCAAACGTGCCATGCCCCTGGTATACGTAGGAGACATTGCTTCTTGGAATAATCTTGTCTGTCGGGATAACCTTGAGTCGTTAGTGATACCCTATGCAAATTCTTTCTGTCGCTAACATTTGAAGTTATGTAGCAGAATTTGTTTAATAATGAATTCATGAGATGCAATGCATACACTTGTCTTGAGTTTTTGAAGAACATTAAAACAGGAGATGTAAAAGCATGATATTTATAAAAACATGACTTTTGTAAAAAACGTGATGTTTTGTAAAAAACGAAATACCAACTCAGCATTTGTGGTAAACCTTAAGGAGTCAGGATACCCTTTTGGTGACAGTATGCTTTCGAACTAACCATGCTTCAATTAGGACTTTCAAGGGTTGTAACGTGGCTTGGTTAACGGTTTAAGAAACAAAGGATAAAGGCTCAAAATTTGATTTGTACCCACCCCTCTTCGTGATGATCTTCAGTCCTAAACTCAGTTTATTCAACTTATGCATTCAGGTTCCAAGAGACTTTTGGATTCGCGCCTTTGATAATGTTGATGGTTCACAAGCAAAGAGAACTTTTGAGATGGCAGTCACTTCTTCCTTTTGGTAGTCACAACGTTGTGTTGTTCAGGAGTTTATTGACTTCTCTTTTTTCATCTTTTGATATCCCTAACTTTTTCCTGAACTGTCTATTTTTGAGCTTACAGTCAGCGGGATGCCTTGATTTTTGCCTAAGTCTTCTTTTTGATTTTTGACTTAGCAGGCTTTTCTTTGTATATGTGTTTTTTCATCATTTTTGTTTTTTGAAAGATATTAACTGCCTTACTTAATGATTGATGAACCATCGTTGGCCTTTGATTGACATCTCCAACACTTCTTTGATGTGTGCGGATGAACGCTTGTGATTGAAGCCTTTATTGAAAGGTGTACTGAATGATTCTCTTAAAATAGAATGCACAGCCAAATTAACTGAGAACTACCCTGCCCCAGGTTATAATCAAGAGTTTTAATTAGTACAAGAAAGAAACTTCTACTTCTTAGGCTCAAAGGGGTTGACGAGGGATTAACATCCTTATATCTCCATTGTTTAGGAATTGAAACAAATGCCTGTACATCGTCAGCATAGTCCGCTCAAAAGCATACTGTATGAGGTTGCGGTATCGTTTTCGTCATCCTCCCTTAAAAGGCTTACAGCTTAGCAGGAGTTGAATATCACAAAACACATGCAGAGTAAAGACATAAATTAAAATAAGTGATAGCGAAATAATTAATTCAAGATAAGCGTATGCAATGCACTGATGACGAATATTAAAACAGATAATGTCTATCATAATTCCAATGTTTAAACAAACAGAATGGAAATTGCAAATGAAAGTAAAGCTAATGATTAAAAGTTCATCCACTTAGACATTAATCAGTCTTATAGTGATTAGGCATATAAGTAGTGATCACTACAGGAGTTCTTAGATGGTTGAATTCAATTTCTCCAGCATCGATCATGTCTTGAATCTTTTTCTTCAATGACCAGCAGTTATTTGTATCATGACCAGGACTATCAGAGTGGTATGCACACCTCACATTAGGATTATAGCTACGAGCAGAAGTACTAGGATTCTTAGGGGGATCCTTTAAAGTGATCAACTCCGACTTCAGTAGGTGTTGTAATGCTTGAGCCAGTGACATATTGATCTTTGTGAATTGACGCTTAGGTGTATCTGACTTGTGTCTTTGTTGTGGAACTGGTGTAGAGATCATAATTGTTCCCACAGATTGGTTGTGTTCATTGCGACCTTTCTGATTGTACACAGCATTAGCCATATGAGGTTCCTTAGGTGAGTTGAAGTCAATGATCTTGTCGTTGATTAAATCTTGGATCTTGTGCTTCAACTGTCCACAATCCTCTGTATCGTGACCAGAACTATTCGAATGATAAGCACACCTCGCATGATACTTGTACCCAGGAGCAGGGTTTGTAGGAAATGAATATGGAGGTAGTAAAGTTATCAAGTTCTGATTGAGCAGTTGTTGGAGAACTTGAGACAGCGGCATGGGTAACAGAGAAAATGATCGCTTAGGCTTGGATCTCTGATTATCTCGACCACCTTGATGCTTATCTTGATTCTTCTCTTTCTCGATCAGAAGTGCCTTCAATTCTTCTTGCCCCTTGGCCAAGTGAAAGATTATTTTTTGGAACTGGTTATTCTGAGCCTGAAGATTTTTTACAGATTGTTCGAGATCCATTTTTTCTCACTGAAATAAACAGCGGAAAGGTGAGGCATTTGCTTGTATGAAACCTGTGATGCGATGTTTATGAATGATATGTTTATGCGTGTGCAATGTTTTCAAGGAATTGGGATTTTAGTTAGCAACATTAGAAAATGGTTTGATCGCGTCTTTGTTTGAAGAAGTTTGAATTTTGTCTTTGAACGTCTTTCTTTGAGAATCAATCTCACCATATCGAGTGGGTCATCGCCTCTGATTCGGGATACCTCTGAATTTGAAAGTATAAGGCTAGAGGAAAATAAATCCTCTTGCCCTTTGATAGGTACTGTATCTTTGAATTGGAAGGCATACGGCCAAAGGAAAATAAATCCTCTTGCCCCTAGATAGGTGTTCAGTTCTTGATAAGAGCACCTGAAATTGTGTGCCCTAAATTCCTAAGATCCTTGAAAAGGGTTAGTTAACTCATGTTATGCTCATGATGTCATGATGTCATGATGTTATGCGAATGCAGTTCATTAAGTATAGTGTGAAATAGTAAGGACAAACAAGTCCTCTTAACAAAACCTGCGAGGAAACGAAGGTTAGTAGCAAACACAAATAAGTCACACAAGTCATGCAAGTCACACAAGTCACACAATCTTTGGATTAAGGCTTGCATGGAGTCTGATCAGGTGTCCTTCCCAAGGGTATTTCTATGGATAAGGAAATTTCAGCAACGGGTTCTACAAGTTATCCAGAATTGTCACCCCTTCTAAAGCACCCTTGGACATGATGCATTCGCACCATGCAATGATACTTTGAGAAAGGACCTATCTGAATTGTAGCATCGGGTAGTGACTAGTTCTCAACATTTGTCAAGAATAGTCTCCCCACTACGTTCCTAAAGGCCAGGATGGGTTAAAGGTGACTAAAGGTCCTTGAGCTCCGGCGCACCCACAGACACATACATAGACCCCCCTCATTTGAGAAAGGTGTGCATATGCTATGGAGTCCTAACTCAAGTGTGAACTTCATATTGAATCATCTCCCACATATGTGAAAGAGGTCGCCATGACTATGCCACTCCTAATCTTAAGTGTACTTGAATCCGGGTGTAGGATTCGTCCTTCAGTTAATTCCCAAAACAACCCTGAAAAAATAAAGCAAGCAAAGCAAACAATAGAATACAATTAAGTGATCCTAAACTTTTAAGGTAACCCCTCTTTTATAAGAAAATTCTCCCCAGCAGAGTCACCAGTTCTGTAATACGGTGAACTGACTTTTTATCGAAATGTCGCGGTTAATCATGAGTCACCACCGACTTTTATTTTATCCAAATATTCAGAAAGGCTAAAAGAACAGGAAAAACCTTTTTAAAGAAAACTGAGTTCGGGGGGTAATTATGCAAAGGGAAGGTGTAAGCACCCTTTGCATCCATGGTTTTCCATGGGCTCTTAACTGCTTCGCTCTTTATAGAAGAAGTGAATGTGGACTTTAGCTCGTAAATGAGCGTGGCCATTTTGAAGGTTTATGAGAAAGAATATGAAAAAGGTTTTAGAGCAAGGCAAAGCAATTAGGGGCAATTACTTGGTTAGATGAAAAATGTTCTTTTAGCCTTTCACGGTGAAAGGGTCTATCCTTGCCATAAGAGGGCAGGAAGCCTTTCATTTGGATTTTGAAGGGTCGTCGAGAGTTCGTTCGCCATAAGACTGTCCCATGCCATAGGGAGGAAGGTAGTCTAAGGGAAGAACCAGAATAACCTTTTCGTAGGCAGCCAGAGGATACCTCAGCCTTTCGTAGGCAACTTCCGAGGGTCGAGGTCATATTGGTGTATCGTAGGCATCATCATTAGGGTCTTATGACCTTTGCATAATTGAGGCGACATGGCTGAGGTATCCTCGTATTCGAGGGACATGGCTATTCTGCAAAAAACACAAGGCAACAGGCAACAAAGCAACAGGCAACAGAGAGGTTACCCCAAAAGTGTGTGTGGGTGCAACAATCACGTGATTTGATTCAGTTATTTATCTTATAATTAATTATTCTAAGTTGATTACAGGCTTGCACTCCCTGGAATTACTAACCACATCAATTAATATTAACAATTAAAATAATAATGGGAAAAGGGAAAATGAAACCAGCGGGGGGAGAGAAATTGAAACCAGCGGATAATAATGCTATAGGTCTAACACAAGTAATAATTAAGATCAGGGTTTAGGATTACCGATTATTGAGCATTGGCGGTTGGCTAACCCTGAAAAATTGGAAAAGGAAAATAAACAGAAGAAATAGTGAGTGTATTATCAATTCATTTACAATTAGGGTTAACCCTAATTAAGTAAATAAATAAAACAAAAGAAAGTAAATAAAATAAATATGAAAAAGACTTAGCTTTTTAATTTGATCTAATAGGGTTGGCAGTCGGAGGTTGCCTCGAGCATTGACTCTGATCCTCAGAGAATTGACAGAAACAATAAAATACAGTGAGTGTATGAAAAGTTCTTTCATTGACAAGGCAGAATAAATATTATAAAGAAAAGAAAAAGAAACAATAAAAGAAATTTGATCGGGACTTGGCTTTGTGAAGGGCGTGGCGAATAGTCGAAAAGCATCTAAAAAATCAACCCTGAAAAGAATACACAAAAATCTTTTTTAGTGTATGAATGATCGAATAACAAACCTCACAAACCATATTTAGGGCACAAGTTAACCATGGTTAGTAGAATAAATAAAAATTCGATTAAATCACCTAATCCTAATATATATTTTAATCAAATAATAAAAATTTCATAATTAATTAAAATAACTTAAACAAATTAAATTTATTTAACATTTAAAATTAAATTAAATAAACAAACCAAATAAATATTTTATTTATTCATTATGTGTTTGTAAAAGGGTTTGTTCTTAGAAGAGATTTATTTTAGAAAATAATTAATAAACACATAATATATATGTAATATAAAATAAAAATAATAAAACCAATTCTATATAATTAACAATAAATAAATAAACAAAAATTAGAGAACTTAGCTGAATGCTGAATCTGGTGCGTCACACTCTGGAGAGTATACCATGAGCATGCATCTCTTGAGTCATTAGATGTATCCATATGATGATCTGATGGTTGATATGCCGCAGATGTATCGTAAGCTTATCATGCGCATGGGTACATGATCATGTGTAAACATCATGCGCATGGGTACATGATCATGTGTAAACAAAATATGAATATATATTGTCTGGCCTGGGGATCGAACCCAGGTGCTGCATGTTCCGGGAAAGCGCATGTGGCCATCTCTGCGGTGATTGTCAATTGAAATAAAGACGCAATAAGAATTATATAATAAAAAATTAACTGGAAAATTTAAAATAACAAAAACCGCGCGCCAGCCTCATCTTATCCGTTGGGCTTCTGCCCAAAATGTACACACTTTTACCCACGGTTTTTCACCGTGGCTATACATTCCCTCCTTCGAAACCGGTGAGTTGTCACCGATAACCACCAACAAAGACCCCAGATCAACTGTCAAGGACCCTACGAACGCAACGGAACCAACGATTTGCCCTACAACTGCCTACACACAAAATCCCTAATTCGAAGAACAAGAACCCTAACAATGGTGGATTCTTTAATCTGCAATCAAAAGCGAATCAAACGGCACAGATAGCTTCCAAACAAGATTATAAACATAACCCTGGATTCAAATACGATGTATGAAGTGCGTATGAGCGAATTCGGATTCAAAAATTTTGGAAGCAAACCGTGGTTATGGAGATGCGTTGTTGCACGTTTTGGTTAACGAGGAAGATTGGTTCTCGCTCAGGAAGCTTCAAGGAATTGATTGAGATGCTTGGAATGTCTTTAACCAAGCTGCAAGTCTAAGAACAAATCTGGAAATTTCTTCAAATTGTTCAATGGTGGCCACGGCTCTTTTGAGGCAGTCCCTTCTCCTTGTGATCACACCACATTCTGGTTTTATAGTGAAACCAATTAGGGCAAGAGATTTGATCCAAATGTCTATTAGATCTTTGATTTGGAGTTTGATTGAAAGTTGCCAAATTTGAAACAAATCTTGCCCAAAATTTTCTCCAATCCTTTTGCCATGAATTGTCAACCAAATATTCTGAATATTTTCTAACTATTTGATCACAAAATAAACTTTAGTCCAAAATTATTGATATTTTCATTATTTATTTCAATTAAGATTGAATTTAAATTAATTAAATCCAAAAATAAATAAAATAAATAAAAGGGGAACATATGATTGGACTTAGAGGTGATTGAATTTGGTTAGATATCTCTCCCCATTCAAATATTTGATTATTATCTTAATTACTTGATTTATATTAATTTTAAGTGAATAAAAATTCAATATAAAATCAAATAATCACTATAAATTCGTGGCCTTGAGATTAGATCTCCTTAATGACTTGAGGAACAAGTTTGGACCTAAAAAGTTTGGGCCCTAAAAGTTTGGGCCCTTTTGCAAAGAAATTCATTTTGAACTCTTTTGTTTCACATTTTTCCTCTCAAATTTGTCCAACTTTGACAAGGCATATCTCCCTCAATTTTTAGGGTATGGATGATTTCTAGGACTTTTTAGAAACCTTAGGGAGTCCTCTAACCAGTGTATTTGGTCTCATATCAAAATGATTTTCCATGCTCCTTGTGTGTCCTTTTGAAAAAGTGACTTTTTGTTGACTTTTGAAAAGGACCTATAATGTTTGGGTCCATATCTCTCAAATGAAGCATTTTTAGACTTGGCATGTGAGAGACAAATTTGTAGAGAATTCAATTTCCTTCAAATTGAGCTTTGTATGGGAAATTTATGATGTTCCATGTAGGAGTTATGGCTGGTCAAAGTTCAGTTGACTTTCTCCTATGAAAACCCTAGTTTAGAAACTTTTGAATTTGTTGATTTTTGATCTTTCCTTGATGAACCATGATCAATACTTGATCAAATGGTGAATGATACTTAAATATTAGGATTTTGACTATACTTTGACCACAGTTGACTTTTAGGTTAACCTAGTCGACTGTTGATTTTTTGAACAATTGAGTGACCAATTCTTTGAGATGAGACTTTATACTTGTCATGGAGATGATGTGAGATATATTGAGCCATATGAGATGCCTTGGAGCCATTGATTTACTGATTTTCCTTTGAATAAGCCAAACCCTAATTCTCTGATCTTTGCTTAGGAGAGTGTGTCTTGAAGCTTTGTGTTTTGATTTGAATTTGAATAGGAGAAAATGTGTGGGCAAATTTTGGGGTATGACAAGTTGTAGGTTTAAATTATTCCTTTAATTTCCGTATTTCTTAACTGTGTGGTTAGTAATCCTAGGGAGTGCAAGCCTTGAATTAACCTAGAATAATTAATTACAAGATAAATATCTGAATCTAATCACTTGATTGTGCACCCACACACCTTTAGGGTAACATCTCTTGTTGCCTGTTGCCTTATTACTGTTGCTTTTTTGTCTTACGAATTACGCCTTTAAAATAGTCAAGTCCCTCGATGTTGCCTCGGTAAAATGATGATTTTTCCCAATTGCTAAGGTATCCTCACATGATTCCTAAAAAGATTAATGACTATTCTATCCTTCCCTAAAAACTACCTACCTCTACATGGTAGGGACAATTTTATGGCGAACGATAACTTCGATGACCCTTCTACATCCAATAAAAGGACTTCCTACCCTCCTATGGTATGGATGGCCATGAAAATCTAAAAGAACAAATTTTAAAACTTAATGTAATTGCTACTAATTGCTTGCTCTAAAATTCAAATTACATTTCACACTTCCTTTTCAAAATGATTTCCAAAAGGCTACACTTATTTACAAGCTAAAGTCCTTATTCAAAAATCTTTTCTAAACACACACGACACTTCAAACATTTCAAACAATTCAAAAGTGAGCTAAGCAATTAAGATCCCATGGATAACCATGGATATAAAGGGTGCTTACACCTTCCCTTTATATAACTTACCCCCCGAACTCAATCTCATTCAAAAAGGTTTTTTCTGTTCTTTTAGCCTTTCTATAAATTGGATAAAATAAAAGTCGGTGGTGACTCTTGCTTAACCACGACATTTCAAAAAGTCAGTTCTCCCACCGTATTATACGCAGTAGCGTCAATTTCCCTTTTTTGTTCTGCTTGAACCTGATCAATTAGATTTTGGATATCGATGAGGGTTTTGCCTACATCAGTAGGGAAAGTAGTGATGTTAATCTTGCCTATCAACTTTTTAATGTTCGAGCCGACACTCACTTCTGTCTTCAACTTCTCGAAAAAGTTAACTTCAAAAATAAACTCTTTCACTTGCTTCAAGAGATCATCATAAGATGTTTCAGATGCGCGAGTACCACAGGGAGTCAAAGCCCTACACATACTCTAATCAGAAGAAGATTCCCTCTGAGCCATCATCAAATTTCACAGATTTAAGAGGGTCTTTATGCTTCAGAGTAGTCATTTCCTCTTCAGTAAGTGGCAAGTTTGGATCTTGGTCTGCAGCAGTTTGAACAGGATCGGGTTATGAGGTGTTTGCAGCAGCCGTTTTGACTATAGGGTCCTTGGTTATTTCAAGTTCTGTCTCTTCCTCAATCATTCTTTCATTATGATCGAAAGTTTGTTCAGCGTCCTCAGTGGATAGATTATCATCATAATCTCTGAGAAAACTGGCATGAAGAGGAAGATTGTTAGGAGTCTCTTTAAAATCCTCACCTCCTGAGTTGGCTTCTTCAGCGTTTGCCAAGTCTTTGTCCTGGTCTTCGCTGGGAGAAGAAATCTCTTGCTCTTGTTGAGCGTCAGTCTGTTCCACCAGTGGTTCCCTAGTTAAAGATCCTTTATTTTGAGCAACATTGCTTTGGGGTAGAGTTTGGTTTCCTTCGTCTGAGGGATCACCTTGGTTGGTGTTGATGCTCTATTTGTCCTGTATTATTGTCTAATGTTTGGCTAAAACATATAATAGCAGCAAATGGTTATAATTTGAATCTTGCAAGTTTATAAAGAACAAAACAGATACAAGAAAGATGTTAGAAAGAATGTCATGACATCAACTCATGACATCGCACCTGCAGAACTGGAAGGAAGATTCAGTTTGTACTTAACAAGATACAAAATATTTTATGTGAATATTATGTAATCCTATGTGGCGCATATTTAAAGGTCAAAAGAATAATTGAAGAATCACATCAGAAGATTGAAGATTCAGGAAGAATCAAATCAGAAGATTGAAGATTCAGTAGTTTCTAATTTAGGAAACTCGGGATTAAAAGAGCTTATTTGTAGGAGAATATTTTCTGCATATTTGTAATAGCCAGAGTGCTGCAATTTGTAAGCCCAAGTCCAATTGGGATCAGGTTATAAATAGAAAACTTTGTAACCTAGTTTTGTAAGCTAATAGCCAGAGCTAGGAAGATGTAGCCAATTTTTTTTACGCCAGTTGCCCTTTTGTTGTACCAGCACTTGATTAGAGGCCAGGACTGCTCCAACAGTGTTGGATTCATTCGTCTCATTGTGCACCTTCTTTGTGGTATTAAAAGATGTAGCCACTTGAATTTTACCGCTTCGGATGCCATTCTCAACATGTTCCCCAGTTAATATAAGCTCGGTGAATCCAGATGATGAACTCCCCAGAAAATGACTATAGAAAGGGCCAGTCAGCATGCTCATAAACATATCGACCAACTCTCTGTCAGCCAAAGGAGGTTGAACTCTTCCAGCACTTGTTCTCAATGAATACACGCAAAACGCACTAGAAATTTGGTGCGATGCCATGAATCAATTCGTCTCATTCATACGAGTACAACGGTACCTGTTTCGTGGCTTAATTCATCCTGAATAAAAAATCCCTAATTGAAACTAACAAACACTAAACATGGTGATCTACGGCAAACACTCAGGGGATCATAATTAACTTTCCAGAAAGTATCAGAACATCATTCCAAACAATTATATGTAATCAAAACACGTTTATGCATCATGAATTATGCAAACCGAATCAAGAACACTCAAGCCAAACCTTGGCTTAATGGAGGTAGTTTAGGGGGTGTTGATGTCGTGCAACGATCCAAATCGCTTCAAGAACCTCCAAGGATGGCGTCTGAACCTTCAGAATGCTTTAAATCCCTCTCCAACTTTGAAACCGAGTTCAAGATTTTTTGTGAAAAAAGCACTTGAATAAGGGTTCTTCTTGGCCAGAATTTCGTGCCCTTGCCATCTGAACAGGTTATGTACTTATAGTGAAAGGGTTTAGGTCGACAATTATGGAATGAATCTCTTTGAATCCTTGATTGGCAATTTGGCAAAAATTTGATTTGAAATTCTTACTAAATTTGTCCAATATTTGGTTCAATCACTTTTAATTCTAATTTTCACGAGGTTTGAGTGATTGTGAGGTATAATTGATGATTGAATTTGATTCAAATCATATTTCTCAACCAAATCTTTGATCATTTTTTAATGAATAAAAATTCATATAAAATCAAATAAATCTCAAATATTCGTGGCAATTGGATTGGATGTCTTGTATATCTTGTGGGACAAGATTGGGCCAAAAAAGATTGGGTCCCTTTGCAAGAAAATTCAATTTGAAGCCTTTTATTTCACATTTTTCTTCTCAAAATTGTCCAACTTTGACAAGGCATATCTCCCTCAATTTTTATGGAGGAGTTCTAGGACTTTTTGGAAACCTCAAGATGTCCTCTACAAGCCACTTTGGAAGCTTTTTTTATTTGAAGATTCTATCTTGATGATATGGACTTTGACAAAAAACAACTTTTGGTTGACTTTCAAAAAGGACCTATAATCTTTTGATCCATATCTCTCAATTGAAGAATTTTTAGACTTGGCTTGTGAGATACAAAGTTGAAGAGAATTCAATTTCCTTCAAAATAAGCTTTGTATCAGAAATTTTTGATGTTCCATGTGAAAGTTATGGCTGGTCAAAGTCCAATTGATTTTATGTCAAAAAACCCTAATTTAGAAACTTTAGGTTTTGTTGATTTCTGAACTTTCCTTGACGAATCATGATCAATCCTTGATCAAATGATGAATGATAATTCAAAATAAGGATGTAGACAAAAAATCAGGAGTTTTGACTGTACTTTGACCACAGTTGACTTTTAGGTCAAACTAGTCGACTGTTGACTTTCTGAGCAATTGACCGAGCAATCCTTGGATTTGAAGCCTGAATTTTGTCATGGAGATAGTTTGAAACATCATAGGCCATATGAAATCCATTGCAGACTTTGATTCATTGATTTTCTTTAGGGAATTCAAAACCCTAGTTCATTGAGCCATTGTTTAGGAGAATGTGTCTTTGAGTCTTGAACTTTGGTATGAGCTTGATAGGAGAAATAAGATGGGAAATTTTTGGGGTATGACAACTGCCCCTGTTCAATCTTCTTAAACCTGAATATGTAGATTGGCCTCCGTGCCTGTCGGAATCTGAAGGTGGAAGAGGATTGAACACTAGAATACCAAGAAATTTGCCTTTGATGCAGGGAATTTTTTGGTGATGGGCTTAAAGATGCCATCCAGCTTGATAGATTTGAGAATCAGAAGACGTTATACGTTAGACTGTATATGAAGGATATGATTAGGATGAGTCGTACGTTAGACTGAATCCACCGTATTGATAAGTGTCAAAGTAAGTCGTACGTTAGGCTATACTTTTAGGATGAGTCGCATGCTAGACTGGGTCCAGTTTGCACTGTTAGATGTCTGGAAAACCTTGCGTTAGGATGGAAGATGGGTCGTGCGTTAGACCGGATCCAATTTTTTGAGGAGTACCTGAGAGAGTGAGTCATTCATTAGACTTTATCTAAAGGAGAATATCAGCATGAGCCATACATTTAGACTATATCCGATAGAGTGCCAGAACGAGCCATTCGTTAGACCATATTTGATGAAGGATGTCAGAACGAGTAATTCATTAGACCATATCTGAAGAGGAATACCAAAACGAGTCGTACGTTAGGCCATATCTGAAAAGGAATACCAGAACGAGTCGTACATTAGACCATATCTGGAAGTGGGACATCAGAATGAGTTATTCATTAAACCATATCTGAAGGAGAATATCAGAATGAGCCATACATTAGACCATATCTGATGCGGGATGTCAGAACGAGTCATACATTAGACCATATCTGAGGAAGAATGTCAGAACGAATCATGCATTGGATCATATCTGATGGAAGAAGTCAGAACGAGTCTTACATTAGACCATATCTGTATGATAATGCCAGAACGAGTCATACATTAGACAATATCTGACTGAGAATACCAGAACGAGTCATACATTAGACCATATCTGATAGAGTCTGCTTGCTTGTTAGAGTTGATAAGTTATTTGATGACGTTTTGGAATGTAAAAAAACTTGTCAGAATGAATCTTCAGCTTGATTATATCTGAGAGGAATGCTTGTCGAGATGGAACCTGAAAATAAATTTGGAAATACGCAATTTCATGGTGCATGTATTATATGACGAGTCTCTCAAAATAAATGAGAAACCCGTACGTTTATCATGAAGTAATGTATGCAATGTATGAATATGTATGTGATGTATATGATGTATGACTGATGCTATTTGGAGTGTTTTGAGAAAATAAATCTCTGTATTGTTGTGATTTTGATGTTTGATATTGTCTTGAAGACGCTCAGTCGGGGATTTATGATTTCTACTTAGGGATAGTCATTTGAATGATTGATCTTGATGTACCCTGACTGGGGATAAGAGAGAAGAATAACCCTGTTTAGAGAAGAGAAGAGTATCGGGGAGCCGGCAGTGTCGAAGATGTAAACTCCGTTGAGGGACTAAGTCTTTGTTGGGACGAGAACATTTAAAGATATCTTCTTAATGATTGCTCTGTGGGGATACGATCCTATGAAACCGGATTTGTGGGAAGACATGGATGTCTTGAACATTTCCCCCAGTGGTTATAGTAGTTGTCATTCCCGGACTCGTATTGATTGGAACACACTAATGAGTATTTGTTATACCCCAAAATTTGCCCGCATCTTTTTCAAAAAAAGAAGGCAACAGACTTCTGTCTAAAAATTGAGAGTTTCATATAATCTTGGATTTTATTTCCTTATTTTATGAATACTCGGGTTTTTTTCAAAATTTTTCTTATACGGTATTTTGGTTCGCTGTTGAATTTATTCTTACACAAACGCCAAGTACTGTTTATCACTTCACACACGCTGTTTATTTGAGATTTATTTGCAGATAAATAATACTGACGCAATTGGTACAAAATTAAATTTTGCAGGCACAAAGTCCGGGGTTCAGACTGTACTGGTAACAATTAAATTATTATTAGTTTTTGTTTCCCACTAATTTTGGTACTATATTATTATTATTTTCAAAATCTCTTCTATTATTTTCAAAATCTCTTCCTTTCTTTTCAAATCTCTTTCTTTCAAATCAAATCCTAACTTTATTCTATACATCTCTCTTTTTCAAATCCTACCATACACTTTCTTTCAAATCCTACTACCACTCAAATTTTCCTTTTTTATACGGAATCACTTCATTCCCCAACGTCTCTATCCTTCTTTTCACTCTATAAATACCTCTCATTTTTTCCATAAATTCTCACATCAAAGTTCAACTCATCTCTCAAATTTCTACCTCATATTTATTTTCTCTTCTTCCCCGACAAAAATGGCAAAATGGATGGATACGTGTTTTCTTATGGTCATCACTGTCTTGGTGGTAATCATGTACTTTTTCTGTCTGCATAGTCCTGAAAAATGCGGATCTGGGTTGCTTACACTCCCGATCATCTATATGTTGTTATTTATATCATGGGTTTTTAATCGTCATTTTTAAAGTTTGTCGTATCTTTTGCTTTCAAATAATGTACCGTTTATTTGTCGTACTGTTCATTATATTATGTAATATTTGTACTGTTAGTGTTAAATGTCGTACTATCTGTCGTACTGTTGTTTAATTATCCAGATAATATTTTTTGTTTTCTGCCAGTTAAGTATTTATTTTTCTGTGCATTAAATATTTTTCAGGGTTATTTCGGTAATTTCGTTCGCGTACAGTATATTTTATTTATTTATTATGTTTGTGTTTTTCTAACAACTCATGTAAATAAATTTTCACCATTAACACAACAAAAAGAAAAAATTAGCTTTATTTGTTGAATTTTCACTTTAACTTCTACGTTAATGCCTGAACAGTCAGTTGACAGTCAAACCTGCTGACAGTGCAATTCTCTGTGTTTTGTACCATCAATCAAATCAACCCTTTTGAATTTCAAAATTCCAAATGGATTTCATGGACCTCCATATATCTCCAAGTACCACCATACAAATTTTCAAACTTCAATTCGCTCAGACGCACAGTCAGCAGCTAAAACAGTCAACAGACGACCAGTTTGATCAAAAAGTCAACAGACAGTCAAAAATGAAATTTTTTGTCAACATCCATATTTTGTCAAAAGATTCATCATTTGATCATTGGTTGATCATAATTCATCAAGGAAAGATAAAAAATCAACAAAACCCTAAGTTTCAAAATTAGGGTTTTCTCCTAAAAAGTCAACTGAACTTTGACTGACCATAACTCTCTCCTTATTCATTCAAAAAATTCCAACAAAAGCTTGTTTTGAAGGAAATTCAATTATATTTCAAATGCAATTGATCCCATGGTCATTGGATTCACCATTTGAAAAATATGAGCTCAGACATTACAGGTCATTTTCAAAGTCAACAAAAAGTGGTTTTTTGTCAAAGGCCATAACATCAAGATAACTTCTCCAAATGAAAAAAGTTTCCAAAGTGGCTTGTAGAGGACATCTTGAGGTTTCTAAAAAGTACAAGAACTCCTTCATATGATAAAAATTGAGGGATTTATGCCTTGTTGAAGTTGGCTATATTTTGGGAAAATGCATAAAACCTACATTGATCAAAAATGTTTTTTTTTCAAAAGGGGCCAAATTTCCATGATCCAAACATGATTCTAACAATGCTAAGGGCCTCCCACGACCAACCTAAGGCCCATAGCATTTTTATTTCTTTTTTGGTTTAATTTTATTACATTTAAAGTTAAATTGAAAAAGAAATGGTGAAGGATAATGATGCAATGCTTGATTCTTAAGCTAAGGCAACCAAGAATGATTCAACTCTGCAGCAAGAGAGGTACAAAGCAGGCCTAGAGAAAGAGGTTGAAGAAAAATCAAGCCATGGTCAAGAATTCAAACTTTTTTGTATTAAAGAATTCAAACTTTTTTGTATTAAAGAATTCAAAAGTTTAACAAAGATCATCAATGCTTCTTAAGCTTAGTTTTGAAGCATTTCATTGCTTATAAATGAAGTAGCATACGTCAGTAACATAAACACACAAGTTCAGAACCAATACTATGCATATACCACTCTTGTATCAACTTGTAATTTTGAAGAAAATTTAGAATTCGAATTTTAAATTTCAACTAGTTTCAATCCAAATCAAGTATTCAAACATCATCTCTGAACTTCATTGAACCTATCCAAATAAATTCTAAGCATCAAAACCTCACAAATCGAGCTACACAAGCCACAGTTTGTTCAAACAAAAATCAACTCGTATCTGATCATTCATGCATGTTTAATAAGATGTAGACATATATTTGTGTTTAGATTGGTGCTATGGTCGTTTCTGGAGCTCTAATTAAGTTTTAATGGCCGTTTGTAGAATATACCATTTTAGGGTTCTTAAGCTAAAATTTGGGATTTTTCGCTAGAGGCAAAATTAGACAAAACTAATGGCATATTTGAACTCAGTGGATCAAGGCTAGTTGACTTCATAGGTCGCAATTTTTTTTTGCATGAGTTTACCCCTATTCGCTAATTTACAGGTTTGAGAATCACTTATTACAGCGTTGTTCTCACAAAAGCGCTGTTAAAAGTGGTGGCGAGAGGTTGAAGATGATGAGGTGTCCTCACCTGAATGGCCAGTATGCGTGCGCGTTTTAATTTAATTTTTCTCTGATTCAGTGCTTTGCAGGTGATACACGTGCCATGCTCCTTCGCTTCCAGGCCATCTGATCTCATTAATTCCCCCATCCAACGTGCCTGAACGCTCATCCTTACCATAGACCTTCCTATTAACCACACCAGATCATTAATTAATATGTTTTTCTATTTTTATTTTATTTACTTCTAAAATTAATTTAAAATAGTTTAAAAAATCAAAAAAATATAATAAAAATATTTTCAGGTTTATAAAATAATCTATTATTTTTTGACACAAAAATATTTTATTTTTCTTAATAATTAAAATATTTTGTTTAATTAATTAGTATATATTTATATATTTGCTTGTTAATTATCTCAACCAATCAAAAAATCAGAAAATTTTTGTTCTTTTTATTAAATTTAGTTTATATATTATGGACTAATTTTGTACATATTTGGAATATTTTTCTCTTTAAGTTTTAATTATTTGTATAATTATTTGCATAATTATATGTTAATTAACTTAATAATTTCAAAAACAATTTCAAAAATCCCAAAAAAAATTAGTTTTATTTTAAAATTAATTAATAAGCAATATGAATATATTTTAGACTTAATTTTTAGGTTTAAATTTTATTTCTACCTTTCTCATTTTAATTAAATTAATTATGCATTAATTCCAATTAAAATTAACCATACAAAAAATCCAAAAATATTTCTTTTATCTTATTGCAATTTAAATTCCTAGATAAAGTGTATAGGTTGTCAAAATCATGTAAATAACGTAGTTTACATTTCCCGCACAATCCATGTAATAGCGTAGATTTATTTTCCGCATTTTACATTCCCGCATTTTAATTTCTGTACATATAAAACTGCGTGTATGTCAAAGATAAAAACTGAAGCGTTAGGTCACTAACTTCAAAGATAAAAATATCTGAATCAAAAACACAACCACACTTGCACCTCTTAGGGTAATACCTCTGTTACTCTTTTCAAAATCAAATTCTACTGTTTCAAATGCAAATCCAAACTTTTGTTTACATCCGGTAAAAGGAGAATTTTCTAAAAGAAATAGGAAAGGACCTTATAAACTTAGGGTAGATCTCCTAATTGCTTGCTCAAATCAAAACAACAAATGTCTCATATATCATTGTTTTTTTTCAAAATAAAACTTTCAAAAAAGACAATACTTGGTATATATCCAAACAAGGATCATTGCGAAGTTAAAGCTCTTTTTTCAAAACATCTTTCGAAAGATAAAACACTTTGTATACATCCGCACAAGGATCATTACAAAGTCAATTTAGAAAATGAAATTTAAAACCACATACAAGCATTTCAAGGCAAGACAAATGATTCAAAATAAGTGAGCTAAGCAATTAAGAGCCCATGGATAACCATGGATACAAAGGGGTGCTAATACCTTCCCTTTGTATAACCTACCCCCAAACCCAAAATCTCTTAAAGGTCTTTTTTCTGTTTCTTTTATAAACCTTTCCTTAATTGGATAAAATAAAAGTCGGTGGCGACTCTCTGATTTTCAAAACTCAAAAAAATAAAAGAAGAGTCAGTTCGTATCTCTCTCACGAGGGATATAAAAAACCGAGGGCGACAGAACTGGCGACTCTGCTGGGGACTATTCAAAAACAAAATGTTTTCAAAAAGGGGTTACCTTAGAGTTTAGATCACTTTGATGTTTTCAATTGTTTGTCTTGATTGTTCTATTTTTCAAAGGTTTGTTTGGGTATTTGCTTGTGTGAAAGATTCTAACCCGAATCTTGAGATACCTTAAGTATGTGACAATAGACCGAGGAAACTGTACGGCATGTACCGATACGGTTGATCTGGTAGTCACCGTTAGTGCGACACTTTGGTATGTACTGATATCCCTTGAAATTGATCAAGGAATATGTTAGGCTTCCGAAATGTCATTAAACACTAATTTGTCTTAGAACGTTTAGTTGAACTTGACTTGTGGCCTATTAAGTGACTAGCTTTGAAATTGATCGAAGTTAGTTATCCTCGAGGAATATTTTGATCGGCCGTCCGAGCGCCGTATTGAGGTGTTGTCTCCAAGGATCATAGAACCCGAATACTATTTTAGGACAGGTTTTAACCAACTCAACTTCAGTGGGGAGGGTATCACCTATCAACTTCATGCAAGCCTTTAAACCTAAGGCTATTGTTTGATTTGTTTTTGTGTGCCACATGTTTGACATCATAAGCATCATAAACATATCATTTTCTCACTAATCATTTCAAGGATCGAAGAGTTTACCTTTGTTCTGTTGTTACAGGTAATGGCTCCCGCCACCAGAGATTATATCCGGATCAACATTTCAACAGTATCATCTGAACTTAAGGACTTAATATCAGAATTTCCCTGAAATGCTCAATTCACCGAAAAGCATGGTCACCTACTCCATTTGGTTACCTCAAAATTTGAAGAAGACATAATACAGGTCCTGTTCCAGTTCTTTGATCCCGAACATCATTGTTTTACATTCCCTGATTACCAGTTAGTACCCACCTTGGAAGAATTTTCTAAACTGATTGGATTACCTGTTCGAGATCAATTACCTTTCACTGGTTTAGAAAAGATTCCAAAACCTGAAATCATTGCTGCTGCCTTACATTTGCGAAAGTCAGAAATCGAGTCCAATTGGGAAACAAAGAGTGGAGTCAAGGGTTTGCTTGCTAGGTTCTTAATGGAAAAGGCTCGATTACTACTAAAAAACAGAAGTTACCTAGCTTTTGAGGAAGTCGTGGCTCTTTTGATCTATGGGTTGGTTTTATTCCCTAATCCCGACCAGTTCATAAGTGTGCACATTATCAACATTTTCCTAACCCGTAATCCAGTACCTACTTTGCTGGGAGACATACTACATTCTTTACACACTCGTACCATGAAGAAACGAGGAACTCTTATGTGCTGTGTACCACTACTGGCTAGATGGTTTACATTACACATTCCTCTATCAGTGTTGAGAAATGAACAGAGAATGCAATGGTCTCGCAGGATTATGTCTTTGTCTCATTCAGATATCCGGTGGAACAACTTCTTTCAAAAAGACATCACTATCATTGACCATTGTGGAGAGTACCCTAATGTGCCACTCCTTGGCATCAAGGGAGGCATCACTTACAACCTCTCTTTAGCTTTGCATCAATTTGGATATGCACGAA
The DNA here is from genome assembly GCF_029867415.1 of Vicia villosa. Classification (NCBI taxonomy): domain Eukaryota; kingdom Viridiplantae; phylum Streptophyta; class Magnoliopsida; order Fabales; family Fabaceae; genus Vicia; species Vicia villosa. The sequence goes on along the minus strand of NC_081180.1, from coordinate 132,697,418 downwards.
GAAACGGTCCTCATGACATGGTTATCCGTGGCATTGCGTTCGACTACGAAGATGATTCCCAAAGACATCAACGAAGGTTTATACATGCGTGGGGCAGTGTCTACAAAGTAGAAAGCCAAACTTTAGGACAATGGAACTCTATTCCCATGGAGCCTTACCTCAAATGGGTGCGTGCTCGTGCTCAGAAGTTCATCATGCCATATCCCGCTATTCTACCTATGACTATTGAGCCAGAAGTCGAAGGGAGTGAACCTCAAGTTATTCTACATCCGGACATGCCAACTGACCTGGAAGAGCTGCAGAAATATTGGGTTCAACTAAAAGGAGAAAGAGACACCTTCAAAGCACACTGTCAAGACTATGAGAGGAAAGTGTTGGAGCTCACCAGACAACTCTGGGAAGAACAGTAGATCAACACATTCCTGGGTACAAAGAGAAAGCGTCCATTGGAGGCCTGAGGGATCCTTTATTTTCTTTATTTTATCTTGTAAGCCCAAAAGAGGCATATAAAAGAAAAAAAAAAGAAAAAAGAAAGAAAAGAAAGAAGAAAAAAGAAATAATTGTTTGACTAATAAATGTTTGTTTCTCTTTTGTTTAAACAAATCTAAATTCCAAGATCCTTTAAAACATTGCATATGCATTTCATTCATAAACATTGCATAACAGGTTCACATGACAGGTTTCACATCTCCTCGCTGTCTATTTCAGTTAGAAGAGATGGATTCCGAAACAAGCGTCAAGAATCTCGAAGCGCAGAACGCCCAAGTTCAGGTAGCAATTCTGGAGCTAGCAAAGGGGCAACAAGAACTGAAAGCCCTGATAATCAAGAAGAAAAAGAAGCCCAAAGGATCTGTAGGCTTGAGTCACCTGATAAGGAAGGTCAAAATCCCAGTCAAAAGCCCCAAAAAGGCACCGATCCCTGAAATAGTCGGTGAAGGTGAAGGAGACAATCACAGCAACCAGGGTTCTGCCAAACCCTCCCTCTCTTCTAACGAAGAAGATTATCATTTCGAAGACGAACAGGGTGATGGCAAATACCAGCAGTTGGAAGAACGCATGAAAGCAATGGAGATACAAAAAATACCTGGTTTAGACTTTAAAGATCTTGGACTCGTCTCAGATATTGTTATTCCTCCAAAGTTCAAAGTTCCTGTCTTTGCAAAGTATGATGGAGTTTCTTGCCCAAAACTACATCTGAGGTCCTATGTGAGGAAGATACTACCTCATACAGCAGATAACAAATTGTGGATTCATTTCTTCCAGGAAAGTCTGTCGGGTACACAACTCGAGTGGTACTATCAACTGGAAAGTACAAAAGTTCATACCTGGGAAGATTTGGCTGCTGCTTTCTACAAATAGTATCAATACAACGCTGACCTTGCACCAACCCGTACTCAACTACGGGGCATGTCTATGGCACCAAAAGAAAGTTTCAAAGGGTATGCACAAAAGTAGAGAGATCTAGCTGGAAGGGTTCAACCACCCTCATCTGATCGCGAGCTGGTCGACATGTTCATGGACACTTTAACTGGCCCTTTCTACAGTCATTTGCTGGGAAGCTCGTCATCGGGTTTCACTGACCTGATATTAACTGGAGAGCGTGTCGAAAATGGTATTCAAAGTGGATAAATTCAAATAGGCTCCTCCTCTAGTACTTCAAAAAGGCCCATCAGTGGGAGAAATGAAGTCAATACGATGCAAGACAGAAAGGTCGCAAAAGTGAGCATCACCAATCTGTGGGCATTGAAAGATCCTCCAAAGAATGTCAACACTTCCTCTCCGAGTTATCGCCCCGATGCAACATGTGCATATCATTCTAACTGTCCGGACATGACGCAAATCACTGTTGGGCCCTGAAAAATAAAATACAAGACATGATAGATGCTGGGGAAATTGAGTTCGATCCTCCAGAGACTCCAAATGTCATCACTACACCTATGCCGAAACACGACAAGACCATTAATGCTATCATAGACACTGTTTATATCTATGATGTGAGAGAATTATCAACTCTGCTCCTTGAAGTCAAAAGAAAGCTAATCCGAGCTGGTTACTTTCTAGGTTGTGACCCTGATTGCTTTTATTGTGCACACCTACCCAATGGTTGTGAGAATTTGAAAATAGGAATTCAAAAGTGGATGGATCATCGTATCATTATGTTTGAGAGGCTCCCTTCTATGGACGATTTATGTGAAGTTTTTTCAAATGGGATGAGAATAGAGGACGTCTCAGTGATTTCTAATATACCATTGAAAATCCCTGCCAAAACCCCTTTCAAAATTTCTGCTGCACCCAAAGTGGCATCTGTAATCATCACCAGTCCGACTCCCTTTCCATACTCCTCAGACAAAGCTGTCCCGTGGAGTTATGACACTAATGTTTATGTCCATGGAGTTAAGCAAGATGCCTTGACTGAAGAGGCCATGAATTTTACTACTCCAACTGTTGATAATATTGTGGGTACTAGTAAGATTACGAGAAGTGGAAGGATCTTTTCACCAGAAACTTCTCCAAATGTTGCTACTAATCCAGTCCAAATACCAGTTCCTAATCAAGATATCAACGCTCGAGGCAAGGAACCTCTAGTTGAACCAGTTCAAGTACCGGTGGAAGTCACTGTTGAAGATCCGTCGAAACAAGAAATGGAGGAAATATTGAAAATCATCTGCAAAAGTGATTACAATATTGTCGAACAACTGGGGCACACTGCTTCAAAAATCTCAATGTTGTCTCTGCTAAAGTATTCAGAAGCTCATTCCAAGGCCCTGATGAAGTTCCTGAAAGATGCACATGTACCACAGGAGATTTCAGTCGATCAATTCGAAAATTGTGTTGCCAATCTAACAGTGAGTAATGGTCTCGGTTTCTCTGATGTTGATCTAACCCCTGCTGGAAAAAATCACAATAAAGCCCTGCACATCTCTATTGAATGTAACGGCACCACTCTGTCTCATGTGCTGGTAGATAGCGGTTCCTCTTTGAACGTGTTACCAAAAGCAGTACTAGAAAAACTTGACTTCGAAGGAGTTGTGTTGCAACCAAGCGATGTTGTGGTAAGAGCTTTCGACAGGTCAACAAGAACAGTGTACGGAAAAGTGAAGCTCCCAATTAGAGTGGGCTCTCAGATCTTTGATTCTACCTTTTACGTAATGGAAATTCACCCAGCATATTCCTGTTTACTAGGACGCCCTTGGATACATGGGGAAAATGCTGTAACTTCTACCCTGCATCAGAAGTTAAAGTATCCTGTAAAAGGCAAGGTCGTCGCAGTTTATGGCGAAGAAGAATATGTGGTTAGTCACCTGAGTAACTCCAAGTATGTTGAGATGGATGGCGAATTCATCGAAACTCCCTGCCAATCTTTTGAGGTGGTCTCTCCAGATGTCTCTACTGCCAAACATATTTCTGCTACTCCTGCTACAAAAATAACTCCAACTATGGCTTCTCTCAAAGATGCCAAAGCTGTGACTGAAGAAGGTGGTTGCACACTATGGGGGAAACTCCTTGATGTGCCTTACAAGTTCGATAAGCTAGGTCTGGGCTATGCTGATGGAACTCAAAAGAGCGATCAAAGTCCTCGTTCTGGAGGATTAATGTCACATTTCATCAGCCAAGGAGTGAATGCTATTGAAGACGATGGAGTGTTTTTGAACCATATTATCCAGCAATATCCAAATGAAGTTCCACCTGTTTCCATGGAAGTTTGGGATACTTTGGGAGAACCAAGCGGCGGGTATGATTTTCTAGTAAAATACACTGCACCTCAGAGTTCTTTTATTACCATGGAAGACATTACCCCAACTGGATGGGGTGATCAGTTTGAAGATTGCAAAAGTTTCACAAGTTCCATCACTGAGCAATACCAAAGTCCACCTAGTCCAAAAGAAGTATGGGATACACTAGGAGAACCAAGTGGCAAGTATGACTTTATGGTGAAGTATTCTGCTCCCCTGAGCTCGCAGATCGCTATTGAAGACATTACCCCAACTGGATGGGACAACCATTTCGAAGACAATATGACATTCACAAGCCCTGACGCTCCTGAAGAAGTCTGGGAAACACCAAATAATGAGAATGATTTCCTGACACAATACACTGCCCCCCAGAATGCACAAGTCTCCCTTGAAGACATCATTCCAACCGGATGGGACGATCTTATCGGGTATCTCGCTCATCCAACAGAAGTATCTAAGCCTGGGCTCTCGTATCCAGCAGAGTATCTTGCTTATCCCGAGGGATCAACAACTCATTTCCCCGCCAAAGAAATCAATGCTGTGGAAGATGAAGAAGACAACTGCAACTGGAGCAGCTGGATACTCCCTGCTCACAACAATGGATTGAACAATTGGGAAGCTGAGGATGTGATCTCCTTTGATCAGGAGTAAATGCAATTTCCTGTTCTCGTTTTTTATATGTTGAAAGATAAAAATGGTTCCTGTACTATCGAACCATGAACTTAAAAGCCAGGTGCCTTGCCCGAAGCACACTGGTCCTTTTTATAAGGGTTTGTCATATCATGATCATGTTCATTCAATAAAATCATGGGACGTTTGCATATTCAAATTTTGTGATCCTTTTTCTTTCTTTGCTTTATTCATTTTCAAATAGCTATGCGTTCTTACACACACCCACATAATAAATGCAGATTCACATTCACTTTGGATCCTGTGGATAACGATTCTGCTATTGTCTGTCATGACTTTGAAAATCCAATCTGCCAAACTGAGGACGAAAGTGAGGAAGATTGTGAAGTACCAAGGGAACTTGCAAGGCTGTTAGAACAAGAGGAAAAGACTATACAGCCGCATGAAGAACCAATTGAGGTTATCAACTTGGGCAGAGACGAAGAAAAGAAAGAAGTCAAGATAGGGGCTGATTTAAAAGACAGTGTCAAACAAAGACTGGTTCAAATGTTACAAGACTACGTTGAGATATTCGCTTGGTCCTATGAAGATATGCCTGGCCTTGACACAGATAGTGTGGTTCATCGCCTGCCGATCAAAGAAGGTAGCACTCCAGTTAAGCAAAAACTGCGGAGGAGTAGGCCCGATATGTCAAAGAAGATCAAAGACGAGGTTGAGAAGCAATTCAATGCTGGTTTTCTAAAAGTTGTGAGTTATCCTCCTTGGATAGCTAACATTGTGCCTGTGCCTAAAAAGGACGGGAAAGTCAGAATGTGTGTAGACTACAATGATCTGAATCGGGCAAGCCCCAAAGATGATTTCCCTTTACCTCACATCGATGTACTAGTTGACAATACTGCACAATGCAAGGTATTCTCCTTTATGGATGGATTCTCAGGGTACAATCAAATCAAGATGACACCCGAAGACATGGAAAAAACAACCTTCACAACACCTTGGGGAACCTTTTGTTACAAAGTAATGCCCTTTGGTTTAAAGAATGCAGGAGCAACCTATCAACGCGCAATGGTAGCTCTGTTCCATGATATGATTCATCAAGAAATAGAGGTTTACGTGGATGATATGATTGCAAAGTCCAACACCGAAGAAGAACATCTGGGTCATCTGCACAAGCTGTTTGACAGACTCAAGAAGTACAGGTTACGACTGAATCCGAACAAGTGTACCTTTGGAGTAAGATCCGGTAAACTCTTAGGTTTCATCGTCAGTAGCAAAGGTATTGAGGTTGTTCCTGCCAAGGTCAAAGCCATTCAAGAAATGCCCATACCCCGTACCGAGAAACAAGTCAGAGGATTCTTGGGCGTCTGAATTACATAGCCAGATTTATTTCCATATGACTACTACTTGTGTGCCAATCTTCAAATTGTTGAAGAAAGATCAAGTGGAAAGATGGAATGAAAAATGCCAATTAGCCTTTGATAAAATCAAAGAATATCTTCAAAAACCGCCAATTTTGTTACCACCAGGGGAAGGAAGACCTCTGATAATGTACCTAACAGTGTTAGAAAATTCAATGGGGTGTGTACTGGGGCAACATGACGAGTCTGGCCGAAAGGAGTATGCAATCTACTATCTTAGCAAAAAGTTTACCGATTGTGAAACAAGATACTCACTGCTCGAGAAAACTTGCTGTGCCTTAGCATGGGCGGCACGCCGACTAAGACAGTATATGCTAAACCATACCACTTTCCCGATCTCCGAAATGGATCCTATCAAGTATGTGTTCGAAAAACCTGCTCTCTCTGGAAGAATAGCAAGATCGCAAATGATCTTAACAGAGTATGACATCCAGTACACTTCACAAAAGGCGATCAAAGGAAGTGTGGTAGCTGATCATCTGGCTCATCAAGCAGTAGATGATTATCAAGCGTTAAACTTTGACTTCCCAGATGAAGACATTATGCTAGTTACTGACTACGAACAACCAGGACCGGAGGAAGGACCCAAGCCAGGATCCCGATGGACTATGGTTTTTGATGGAGCTTCTAATGCACTTGGCAATGGCATCGGAGCTGTGATCATTTCTCCCACAGGAGGTCATACACCATTCACTGCCAGATTATGCTTCAATTGCACTAACAATATAGCCGAATATGAAGCATGCATTCTGGGTCTCAAAGCTGCAATCGATCTAAGAATCAAGTTCCTGGAGGTCTACGGAGACTCGACGCTTGTAATTTATCAAGTCAAAGAGGAATGGGACACGAAGCACCCGAATCTAATTCCTTACAAAGAATATGTGCTGAGTTTGATTCCTTACTTTGAAGAAATCACTTTTGAACACATCCCGCGCGAAGAAAATCAACTAGCTGATGCTCTAGCTACCATGTCATCTATGTTCAAAGTCAGGTGGGACAATGAGGCATCGATGATCACCATTTACAGACGAGATGAACCAGCCTATTGCAATGAGATCAATACCGAAGGAGTGGAAGAAAAACCATGGTTCCATGAAGTAAAAAGATATCTCGAAGCTCAGGAGTACCCTGAAGGGGCATCCATTAACGATAGAAAGTTTCTAAAAAGATTTGCTGCTAAATTTTTTCTAAGTAATGGAATCCTGTACAAACGCAACCATGACTTGACTTTGCTTCGTTGTGTAAACAAGAAGGAAGCAGAAGAGGTTATGGAAGACATACACGATGGTGCTTTTGGTACTCATTCAAGTGGACATACAATGGCTAAAAAGATCTGAAGAGCAGGTTATTACTGGTCTACCATGGAGACAGACTGCCATCGTCACTCCAGAACCTGTCACAAATGCCAGATATATGCCGACAAAGTACATGTACCTCCAGTCCCGTTAAACGTCCTGACGGCTCCTTGACCTTTTGCAATGTGGGGTATTGATATTATTGGAGAAATTAAGCCTACTGCCTCCAACGGACATCGCTTTATCCTAGTCGCTATTGACTACTTCACAAAATGGGTAGAAGCAGCTTCATTTGCTTCAGTCACCAAGAATGTTGTGGCCAGGTTTATCAAGCATAATCTCATTTGCCGGTATGGCATCCCTGAAAGGATCATCAAAGACAACGGCACAAATTTAAACAACAGAATGATTACTGAACTCTGCACATAGTTCAAGATCAAACATCTTAATTCCTCTCCATATCGACCAAAGATGAATGGCGCGGTGGAAGCTGCCAACAAGAATATCAAGAAGATCATACAAAAGATGACAGTAACCTACAAAGACTGGCATGAGATGTTACCTTTTGCTCGTCATGGCTATCGCACATCAGCGCGTACTTCAACAGTGGCAACTCCATTCTCCTTAGTCTATGGTATGGAGGCAGTGCTTCCAATTGAAATTCAGATTCCTTCCCTGAGGATTATAAAAGAAGCTGATCTAGATGAAGACGATTGGATTCAGACTCAGTTGGACCAGATAAACTTGATTGATGAGAAGAGGCTCGCAGCTATTTGTCATGGTCAGTTGTACCAGAAACGTATGATCAAAGCCTTCAACAAGAAAGTCAAAAGTCAAGCATATCAAACCGGTGATTTGGTTGTAAAACGCATCATCTTACCACAAGGTGACCCTAGGGGCAAGTGGACTCCCACTTATGAGGGACCATTTGTAATCAAGAAAGTATTCTCCGGCGGAGCCATGTTGCTTACCACTATGGACGGCGAGGATTTCCCACACCCTGTAAATGCGGACATAGTCAAAAAGTATTTCGCTTAAAGAAAAGCTCGCTAAGTTGAAAACCTGAAAGGGCGACTTAGGCAAAAAAAATGAGCGTCTCGGTGGATTGAAAACCCGAAAGGGCGATCCAGGCAAAAGTTAGAGACTAAAAACTAATAATTATCCCGGTAGGCTGAAAACCTGAAAAGGTAGCCTAGGCAAAAGTTAGGGAATAAAATGTACGACTATGTCCCGTTTGGCTACCTACTCGCCTTCAAGATTCAACACATCAAAGGCACCAATCAGTCCAATCACTTTCTTCCAACAAGTGAGGGATGAGATATTCGAAGACAAATTGGCAATAGCAGAATTGAAACTTGACTGGATTGTTTTCACATAGCTATTTCTCTTTATAAGTACTTTTCAAAGCTTTATGACAATTTCCTACTACTAGGATTTTTGTCTCCTTGTACTAATCAGCCTATTATGGCTCTTTTTCAAAATCAATGCAGCTCATGCTCAAAATCAATGTTTTCACTTTTTTTTTTGTTTTGAATACGTCCCAATGATAATTTTGAATGAACATATGCATTTGAATATGATTGATGTTTATAAGAAAAACAGGAATAGCATTCAGGTAATGTCCCAATCATCTGGACATCATCCTGTCATACCCTAATTTTTGACCCCCCCTGAGATGACCTATCTTTAGGATTTTCATCAGGTCAAAGCAAGTACCCAGAGCAGTCATCCCTTCATCTGGCATTCAATCGAGGATGTTCAAAAACAAGAAAACTTAGGCAAAGGATCAATCAATAGAAGGATTAGTCTCTAATACAATCATAAGACTCAAGAGCTTCATTTTTTCACCTATGATTGATTAGACACCCAGTCATCTGAGTACAGGTTTACTCAGGTCACCAGACTAGGGTTTTTGAGCCTATCAAGGACTAAAATCAGGGATCACCTTTGGGAAACCCTAAAAAGCCCCAGGGGATCATCTTCAAATAGTTCATATGACAAGATCCACTGGACATCACACCTCAATTCAAAGTCTACAGTCATCATTTTCATCTGGTCGACAATTAGGGTTTTTGACCTAATTCACCAGGATAGTTGACTTTTAATCAGGGCATGGATTCAAAACTCAAGACATGATTCAAGAACCTCTACTACCTCAATATAATCCATTTACATCACTCATTTGAGGAGAAGATCTTGATTCTACACAAAAGTCCAAAATTTCACCTTATTTGGAAAAAGTCAACTGTATGGGATCACCCTTGACTTTTAAGATTTTTGGCCAAAATTTCACCATTTACATCACTCATATGGATATTAAAGTCATTTTACCAAAGAAATTCAAAGAGATTCACCAAGGAGCAAAAAGTCGGGAATTAGGGTTTTTGAGGGCATTGTGGGAACTCAAAATTTCACCTACACAACTCAAAAAACTTCCAACATGAAAGTTGTAGATCTTGCAAAATAAAACAACATCTTACAAAGGAACTTTTTTCAAAAGATCAATCATTTAAGAGTTTTGGAAATTTTGGAGTTTTAGGTCATAAACACTTAGAAATTTTTCTAAGTGTTTTAACCTAGTTTTCTTCCAACTTTGGCCTCATTTTTCACAAATTTGCCAAAGGATTCTGAAGAAACTCCAAACTAATGATTTGAAGTAGATGTTTAGGGCTTTCCAAATTGTGTTCAACCTTCTCCAAATTCATTTTGAGCTAGGAGTTATGCTTGTTCAAAGTTGGCCTCATGAAGTGAAATTATAGGTCATGCATCATTTTTGAACTTTGAAATTTTGTGCACATGACCTCAATTATGGATGCTACACGACCCATGACACATCTAAAAACATGCCATGCATTCATTTTCACCATGCCATGATAATTGAGGAAGATTCCTAAAACAAGAACATGTGATTATGTAATGATTACATTTGAGAATTTATGGCAAATTGATGAATCACCCAAGGAATCTTCTCACCAACCAATTAGAGCTCACTTTGTATCTGAAATGTCCCCTAAGATCAGATAGAATCAATGGATAGGGGGCTGGCTCGAAAATGCAATGATCACACTTGGATATTCTTTGAAATTTCTTCATGGCTAAGAAACCAAATTCACTTCACTAAGCAAGCTCACTCTCTCAATCAGTACTGAATCATTTGCCTATAAATAGAGGGCTCTTTCTCATTCAGAAAACACACCAAAGCAGCCATATTCCTTGCTTTCTCTTTCTCTTCTCATGCTTATTGTTTTTCAAAGTTCTTTGGCAAGAAGAATCGTTTTCTTCAAACCAGAGCTTATCTTTGGAAAGTAAGCATTCTAACATCTCAAGGGAGATCATTTGAGGTGATCCAAGCACCTGGATCACTTCTGTAAGTGGAGGAACACCATTGTTGCTCTCACTTTGGAGCTGTTGCAGTTGGAGGTCCATAGAGCAATTCAGAAGGTTTCCAACAAAGCCAAGCATCCAGGCACGTTCCATAGGAGGTAGTGAAGCTGTTCAGATGGCTGCAGCTCATCTGTAACTCAAGAATCATCACTCTCCATGTCAACTTGAAGCTCAAATCGAGGGAGGTCCATAGAACAATTCAGGAGGATTAAGGTTATAATAAGCATTCAGTTAGTATCACTGAGTCCCAAGGAAGCTTTTGGGATCATTCATACAAGCCCAGTTGCTCTCCATCATCCTCACGACCTCCATTTTTAGAGGTAAGTTTCTGAACTCCACCTCTTTAATTTAAGCACTCTTTATGATATAGCTCGATTCTATCTTGTTCAGCATCATCAGAGGATTGAAAACCCTCTATCATCATTCATTTATCTTTCAGTATAGTCATTTAATTTGATTTTCAAATTTTAGGGTTCTTCACGTTTTTTTAGTAAATTAGCTAGATGTAGTTAATATAAATAAATATTAGTTACATATTTAGAATCGTGAGTGAATTTAGAGCAAGTTTGGTCTTTACATCTTTGCAAATGGTTGAGAAATGAGCAAGTTCACAAATTCAAAATTTGAGAGCTTGAGGAAGAAGACGACCATGGCTGTGGCGCGCAAATTTCAAATCTCTGGTCAAAGTTTATTTTATTTTTAACGGTAGGTGTTTTCTAAACGAATGAATAACTTGCCCTAGTGGCCTCACATGCGCTCTTAGTCTCCTCATGCCTCAAGTCTGGGGTTCGAATCCCCCTCGCCCCAGACTTTTTGTTCCTTTTATTTTTTCATGATTTAACACTTGTCTGAAAATATAATGCGTTGGATGCGTATCATAAACACCAAGCGCGCGTTGGCCCAGTGGTGTTGTTTTGAGTTGTTGACTTCAAGGGCGTGGGTTCAAACCATGGTGAGGCCAAAATGTTATTTTTTATCACTTTTCCCTTTCATTTTCTTTACAACTTCACACCAATAATTCACCTATCAAATTAAATCATTTTCACTTCATTTTTCACACACTTGTCATTTAATATATCTATTTTATGAATAATAAAAAAATCATAAAGAATATTATTTATTTCATACATTTTTATTAGGTTTAAAATAGTATGTTTTAAGTGTTTTCTTAAATACTTTAAATATATATTTTCATTTTATTTTAACCTAATTACTTTGTGAATAAGTTTATGATAAAACCCTAATTGTTTAGGTCTTAATCAGGCATAGATCTTTATCTTTACCTTAATTAAGTTGACTTTTGTCATTTTTTTAAGCTGTTATCAGTCTCCGATTAAACGGAGGATTAAGGTTTTCAAACAACAAAACCTTATATCATTTCAAATCATTTTCAAATTGCTTTTATAGCCAGTACTGTAAAGTACTGGGCCTCTAATAGAGTGTAAGTCCCAAACACCTTCTCTTCTTAGCTTGTTTTCAAAACTGTATTTTCAAAATCTTCTTTCTGTTTTCAAAACATTCTTCTGGTATTTGAAGGGCATTATTCCCGATGAAACTCTTCAGATACCTATGTGACCTTTGTCCATCTTCACTTCTTCTGTTTTCAAAAACCATTAACTGTTTATCATATATATTCAACTGTTATCCACCAATTACTGTTGAGGCTCTGTACATACTTCTTCAAAGGCCTCCACTCCATCCAGGTTAGGCTTTACAAGCTTTCAATTTACAGGCTTTATTTAAATTACTGTCAAATATAAACTGTGCATATATATTAGTTTAGAACTACGTTTGAGTATAAACCTTAGGACAGTTAAACTATATATTATAGGAATATGACCTAGGATTGAGAATGTCTTCCCGGTGAAGGCTCTTTCCTAATTAGAGATCTGTAGTTCAAACCCCCAAGATGAATTATTCCCGGTGAAACATCTTGGCAAAAACCTTAGAATCCAAAAAAATAGGACACATCCACCCAAAGAGGAATTATTCCTGGTGAAACCTCTTACCCATTTGCTTAGAGCCAAAATAAGTTCAAAACTACACAGCTTTCTCTTGTGCTATAACAAGGACCCTCGATTAGCCTCCTCTTGGGCTTTGTACAAGGACCCACAGGCTTCTTAAAAGCATTTCCAGCTTCCTCTTGAGCTTGTATACAAGGACCCATCAGGTTTCTTATAAACATAGGAACAGGTCTTTAGTCACCTTTTAGCCTATCCTGGTGAGTTTCTTCCATTCTTTAAACCAGACTTTAAACAAGCTAAGTTTGTCTCAATTTTACATTGAGTACACTTTTTGGAATGAGAGACATGGACAGTCTCTGTCACCCTTATCTTCATCAATCTTCCTTAGCAGAGTATAGGATCTATGTGTGCTTATCCTCAGCAAGTGTCAGCCTTTATCTTGGGCTTTAAACAAGAAGTCTCCACTAGATAATCTTTCTGCCATTCCATTTTAACAAAAACCCTGGAAAGGGTTAGCCTCCATACATTCCTTCATTTTAATAAAAATCCCTGGAAAGGGTTAGCCTCCAAAGTCAATTAATAAAAATCTGTTTAAAGAGTCAAAACCCCTGGAAAGGGTTAGCCTCCAAAATCAGTTCTTCATTTTTAACAAAAATCCCCTGGAAAGGGTTAGCCTCCAAAATCAGTCCTTCAAAAACCAAAGATTCATTCTCTTAGGAGATAATTTCCCCAAAAAACTCAAAACCCCTGGAAAGGGTCAGCCTCCAAAAACATGATAAAATCAGTCTTTTAACACACAAATTCATCAGCTGAGTCAAAATCCCTGGAAAGGGTTAGCTTCCAAAGAAAAAACAGTCTTTTAATAAATAAACTCTCCAGTAAAGTCAAAATCAACAAAAAACAGTTAGCCTCAACCTTGGGCTTCATACAAGGCACCAAACAATAAAACTCCCCTGTCAAGAGTCAGCCTCAACCTTAGGCATTGTACAAGGCAGATAATAGAGTCTCCCCAGTGAGTTCTTCATCATTCAGTAGCCACAACCTTGGGCTTTGTACAAGGCAGATTAAACCATACTTTCATGTGTCAAAGATTCCTAACACCTAGGATCTTTTCCCCATAGAGTCATCCATACTCAATTTATTTAAAAGAGTCTGCCACAACCTTGGGCTTTGTACAAGGCAGAAAATAATGTTTTTCCTAGCTAGAGTCAGCCTCAATTCTGGGCTTTGTACAGAACACCAAATAAAAATCCATCAAATAAACACTCTCCAAATAGAGTCAGCCTCAATTCTGGGCTTTGTACAGAACACAAAAATACCCTGTAATTAATCCCCAGTGGAGTCATCTCCCAGAGTCAAATAATAATTAATAAATCAATCAAAAAGCCTCAAGCTTGGGCCTCATGCAAGCCAGCTAAAGTCAAATCTTTTATACAATAGATAGACATAGCTTATCTCTATAGAGAGATATTTTTACTACTCTACCACATTCAAACAAACAAACATTACATTTCATTTTAATCAAGTCTCCCATTTAGGATTTTGAAAGGCATGAGCTGGCAGTAAAACCCAGACATGTGGTAACTTTCCCTAATTTGGATGAGCATCTTTCTTTCATTTAAGAGGCATCTGACTGGCATACTTGCACACACACAAGTAAGGTCCCCCTCTTGAATGAAATGAATTCAGTTATTCTGTCACTCCTTTAAATGTTTGTGGTAGAATAGTACAAATACCTCTCTGTAAAGATGATTTCATGTCTCTTTACTGTAGACAGAGATTTAATTCAAGCTTCAACCTTGAGCTTCAAGCAAGGCACCAAAAACAAGTACTTTCCCTAGTTAGTTCCCCGAACTACATTAAGCTCTGACTTCCACTAGGGATATGTAGGCATGAGGTTCACAAGGAATCTCAGCGAGCTAATAAAATACCAAAAATAGTTAGTTTGTCTGTCTGTCTGTCTTTTCAAATCAATTCAATTCCTTCTCCTAACACAAAGGAGAAACTTTCCCAATCATTAGCAGCAAACACAATCACAATGACACAGAGAAGGTTCCTGTAGAGTACTACAGATATGTAGGGTGTTTAAACACTTCCCTATGTATAACCGACCCCCCGGACTCCAGAATTTCTAGTCTAGGTGAAATCCCCACACTTAGCAAACTCTTAGGGTTTAGTTGAGATCTTTTTTTCCCTTTCCTACTCGTAGGACAATAAGAAAGTTCGTGTGATATCGTAGGAAGAACTGAAACAAAATTCATCCCACCACGGGCACATTCTCCTTCCAAATTTCGCGTGAAGGGTCTAGCGTGCCGTCCTCCCAAGTGAAACGGGGAGGTAAAAAAAACGACACCACAGTAAAAATGGCGACTCTGCTGGGGATATAAGTGTTAAAAACCTTGGTTTTTCATCCAAACCAATGGTTGACCTGTTGCTGGTCCAGCCCCAATGAGGAATTAGGGATGCCAAATTCCCCCTCAAACAAGAGAGGTCCTGCCTAACCTCTGTGTCATATCATGTGTTTGTTGCATTTATATTTGTTTATTTTGTTTATTCTGTATCGGGAAAGGGCTTGATTCCCCCTTGTGGTGAGATATCCTATACCCGGATTTGAGTGCAACATAAGATAGGATGGAGGATGTCTTCCCGGTGAAGACCCTCTAATCATGGTTCACAATTCTACTCTTGGGATTTGTCTGGCTGGTTGTGATTAACTGCGCCACTGCATTCCGAGACTGATTTGTACCAGGAGGACCTAGAAACACATTAACCCCACTTAAAGCCTTTTTTAGGACGTAGAGCGGTGATTACGAAAGTAATTGTCACGCAGATACTACACTCAGAGGAAACTCTCTTATAGATACCAATCAACGTATCTTTAAGGTTGAGCAAAAACTCTGAGACCCCTAGAACCCGTTCTACAGGTACAAAAATCCTTATCCTTAGTTTACCATTGGGGCGAGGTTTGCGTTTTGACTTCATGACCACTATACCCTTCAACGCCATGTTTGTTTAAAACTCTTGTGTGTGCATTCATGCATTCATGCATCATTCATTAATAACAACTAAAAACAAAAAAAAAAAGTCTTTTTCGAGTCGTTTTTCAAGGAAACTAAATAACGAACGTTTTGAACTTCATAGAAAGAGAGAAATGGAGAAAGGACTTAAGGATCTATACCATGGATTACGGAAGAAAGAGAGCTAGGAAATACACCTTCAAGATTCCCCAGGTCGAGGAACTGGGAAAGCTCGGAAAACTGGTGGTCAACCCCCAGGCTTTCAAGGAGAAGTATGGAAAACTTCTGCCTTTGCTCAATACCAACATGGTGGATGGGATCCTTCCCACCTTGGTACAGTTTTACGATCCAACGTATCACTGCTTCACCTTTCCAGATTATCAGCTCATGCCTACGTTGGAGGAGTACTCTCGTCTGATTGGAATACCCGTGTACGCGCAAGATCCGTACTCCGGTTTGGAAAAGAATCCTGACGACATTATCATTGCTGCAACTACTCCTTTGAACGTAGTCGACATCATAACTCATATGGTGAGTAGAGGAGGAATTCAAGGATTGCCCTCCAAATTCTTGTTTGATCAAGCTCGGTACTTCGTCAGCATCCAAGATATGAGCGCTTTTGAGGAAATCTTGGCTTTGCTTATCTACGGATTGTTTTTGTTCC
Source organism: Vicia villosa (assembly GCF_029867415.1). Classification (NCBI taxonomy): domain Eukaryota; kingdom Viridiplantae; phylum Streptophyta; class Magnoliopsida; order Fabales; family Fabaceae; genus Vicia; species Vicia villosa. The sequence goes on along the minus strand of NC_081180.1, from coordinate 132,681,312 downwards.
CTAACATTAACGATTTCGTCGACATCGACGCAATTAAGATCTTCTTAATTGGGAATCCAGTTCCAACCTTGCTTGCAGATGCTTATCACTCTGTGCATTCAAGAAACCTGCAGCGAGGAGGATTAATCACATGTTGCGTACCACTGTTATACGAATGGTGTTTCACACCTGCCAAAGTCTAGAACTTTCTGGAATATGAGGGATGGCCTTTACTGGTCACAGAAAATCACGTCTCTCACTCATACGGACATTGAGTGGTGTAGTCCTGACAACGACGAAACCAAGATCATCTTCAGTTGCGGAAGTTTTCCCAACATACCCCTTATTGGAACTAAGGGAGGAATCAGTTACAATCCAGCTTTAGCCCGTCGTCAATACGGCTATCCCATGAAAAACATTCCGAGTAACATTCAATTGGAAGGTCTGTTCTTCAAGAACATCGACGATCATGGCAACATGCTGAAGAAGGAAATTGTCCAAGCCTGGCGTCTTGTACACAGCAAAGGGAGAAGATTGTTAGGAAAACATCTTTGCATCTCCCTGGATCCTTACCTTCAATGGGTACGCGTCAGAGCATTCAAGCTCAAGATGCCATATCAACATCAAGAACCCATTCCCCTAAGGGAACCAATATACCTTTTCTCCACCGATGTTGAAAAATTACAAGCGGCATTAAACAAGGTATGCCAAGAAAGGAATGCTTGGAGGAACAAGTATCGAATCGTCAACACGGAAAATGTTGAGATTCAAAACATCCTAAGAAGGAAGGACGAGTTACTTGAGGTACTCGATTGACAAGTGACACAATCATCACTTTCTCATCATATCCCTCCTGCTTCCTGGATCATCGATCAGCTCACGTCAGAGAACGCTCAGCTCAAGAAACAAAAGAAGATGTTTGAACGTGAAGTCGGCTCATCATCAAAGTTTTAGAGTCCTTTCTCCCAGTTTCTCTGTATTTCCCTTTTCAAAGTGTGTAAAAACAACATTTTCGCTTAATTAATAAAAGTTTGATGTTTCATAACGTAATTATGGTGTTTCCTTGAAAAATATTAACTTAATTGCATATCATACATCGCTTTAGTTATAAGCACTGACACGAGAATTGTCGCGGATCTAATAGTCACTTTCCTTTCTCCAGAAAGAGAGGAGGAGAAGGAGGTGAACCAAGACTTTCAAGCTGTCTCATCCATACAACACTCGTTCAAGTCGCAAGAAAAGAATGGAAGACTTTGAGCAAGAGAATGAAGAACTCAGAGAAGAGATTAATACTCTCAAAGGTACTGTTGAAAGACTCAATAGTATGGTAGAATCCCTGGTAGTTGCGCAGAATCGACCAACGCCAGAAGAACCGCAAAGGACTGTGGTTTCCGAGATTGTTTCTACTCCTATTCCTCAGTATACCATGCCGCCTGATCGACCTTGGGGCATGCCGTATAACTTTACTCCAGAAGGGTATATACCTCCAGCTTCTGAAGCTCCAAAAGTCACCATGGATATGCGTCCACCGGAGGGTTACAAACCTCTGGAAATTGAAGTTCCAAGAGCAACGACAATGGGTTTCGCACAACAGAATGCTGAGATTCCAAGATCTGCTGTCATGGCTTCTCCACGACCGATTATGCATACTTTTCCCCCGCAGGGCGGACAAGTATATCATCACGCTCCAAGTGAGGATGCTGGCGTGTATGAAAGATTGGACGAGTTCCAGGAACAGTTTCTGCAAATGCAGAAGGAACTCAAGACACTTCGAGGACAAGATCTATTTGGAAAGAACGCTGCAGACCTCTGTCTGGTTCCAAATGTTAAGATTCCTCACAAATTCAAAGTACCAGAGTTCGAGAAGTACAAAGGGAATTCATGCCCACAAAGTCACCTCATAATGTACGCTCGAAGAATGTCAACTCAGACTGATAATCAACAATTGCTCATTCATTATTTTCAAGACAGCCTGACTGGTGCTGCACTCAAATGGTACATGAACTTGGACAGTTCAGAGATTCGTACTTTTCGAGACCTCGGAGAGGCCTTCGTCAAACAGTATAAGTACAATCTGGATATGGCTCCCGACAGAGATCAACTCCGGGCCATGACTCAAAAGGATAGAGAAAGCTTCAAGGAATACGCTCAGAGATGGCGTGAAGTTGCTGCTCAAATTTGTCCACCACTTGAAGAGAAAGAAATGACAAAAATCTATCTCAAAACTTTGAGTCCATTTTACTACGGACGAATGGTTGCAAGTGCACCAAATGACTTTACCGAGATGGTAAACATGGGTGTACGTTTAGAAGAAGCAGTTCGGGAAGGACGCTTGAACAAAGAACCAGAATCTTCTGTTGGTCCAAGGAAGTATGGAAGTTCTTTCCAGAAGAAAAAGGATCAAGATGTCAGCAATGTCTTGCACAAAATCAAGAAGAAATTCCAACCTCAAGTTGTAACAATAACTCCGGTTGTTAACTCAGCGCCAGCTTATCAACCTCAGGTCTCGCAACAACAAATTCAACAAAGGTCGCAGCAACCTCAACAGCAGGTTCGACCTCCAAATTACAACAATCGGGCTCCAAGGTATCCTGCCTTTGACCCAGTACCAATGCCGTATGCAGAATTATTTCCAACATTACTGGCAAAAGGACTCATTCAGACAAGAAGTCCTCCAAATCCTACAAACAGTTCCTCACCATGGTATAAGGCTGACCAATCTTGTCCCTATCATCAGGGGGCACCAGGTCACAATATTGAGAACTATTTCCCTTTCAAGATTGACGTCCAACGATTAGTGAAGAGCGGAATGCTATCCTTCAAAGATACTAATCCAAACGTCCAAGCAAATCCTTTGCCGTAGCATAAAGAAGCTTCAGTAAATCTGATGGATCAACACCCTAACGTCATTCAAATCTACGACATTCGTCAGATAGGGGAAAATCTTGTCAAGATGCACGCTAAACAAGCTGGGTACGGCCACGTACCACCTCACAACTACTTCACATGTGAAATTTGTCCAAAGAATAATAAAGGATGTGCCGTAGTTCAAGCTGCATTACAAGAACAAATGGACTTAGGATGGATTCCACATATCCGAGTCAGAACTGAACATGACATCAACATGGTTCAAGGATGTCCAGGAGAATACAAAATCTACAAAGTTGAAGATCTTGAAGGATCGGTAGTCAGGTTCCACAAAACTTTAAATGGACTTGCCTACTTTGGAACAGATTTCCACGCTTACAGTAGATGCGAAATCTGTCGAAGAAATTCACGAGGATGCTTACGTGTTCGCAACGACATTCAAAAGCTGATGGATGACAATACCATTATTGTTCTTGCCAATAGAGAAGATGATGAAGTCTTTACCGTATCTCCTCAAATTAATCAAGTTGAACCAATGCAAGTTAAGTATGACAGCAAGAAGACAGCAGTTGCTCCACTAGTCATCTACTTACCAGGTCCTGTACCGTATGAGTCCAGCAAGGCTATACCATACAAGTACAACGCTACATTCATTGAAAATGATAAGGAGATACCATTACTGTCTGTTGTCAACATTGCTGATGTTAGTCGAGTCACCAGAAGTGGACGAGTCTTCAACAGAACGACAAAAAATGTGGAGAAACCTTCGGAGGAAGTACCACATAGGCAAGACAATCATCCGACCAATGCTGTTCAAGCGAAAGAAAATGATGAGATCTTGAAGTTAACCCAGAGGAGTGAATACAACATTGTAGATCAATTACTACATACTCCATCTAGGATATTTGTTCTCTCCCTGCTATTGAGTTCTGAAGCTCATAGGGAAACTCTACAGAAAGTTTTGGAACAAGCTTTCGTAGAATCAAGTGTTACATTAAGCCAATTCAACAACATCATTGCCAATATCTCCGCCGGAACTAACTGTCATACCCTAATTTTTGACCCCCCTGAGATGACATATCTTCAGGATTTTTCATCAGGTCAAGACAAGTACCCAGAGCAGTCATTTCTCCATCTGGTACCTAATCGAGGTTGCTCAAAGACAAGAAAGCTCAGGCAAAGGATCAATCAATACAAAGACTAGTCTCTAATACAATCATGGGGCTCAAAAACTTCACTTTTCTCATCTATGATTGATTAGACATCTAGTCATATGAGTACAGGTTTACTCAGGTCACCAGACTAGGGTTTTGAGCCTATCAAGGACTGAAATCAGGGATCACATTTGGGAAACCCTAAAAAACCTCAGAGGATCATTCAAAGACATCAATCATCTTCAAATAACTCATCTTACAAGATCTACTGGACATCACACTTCAATTCAAAGTCTACAGTCATTATTTTCACATGGTCGACAAATTAGGGTTTTGACCTAATTCACCAAGATAGTTGACTTCTGATCAGGGCATGAATCCAAAACTCAAAACATGATTCAAGGATCTCTACTACCTCCATATAATCCATTTATATCATCCATTTGGGGAGAAGATCTTATTTCTACACAAAAGCCCAAAAATTCACTTTGTCAGGAAAAAGTCAACTGTGAAGGATCATCATTGACTTTTAAGGTTTTTGGTCAAAAAATGACTTTCAAAGATCAATATCATCAATATATGGATGTCAAAGTCATTTGGCCAAAGAAATTCAAAGAAATTCATCAAGGAGCGAAAAGTCGGGAATTAGGGTTTTTGAGGGCATGGTGAGATCTCAAAATTTCACCTACACAACTCAAAAAACTTCCAACATGAAAGTTGTAGATCTTGCCAAATAAAACAACATCTTACAAGGGAACTTTTTTCAAAAGATCAACCATTTATGAAGTTTTGGAAATTTTGAAGTTTAGGTCATAAACACTTAGAAATTTTTCTAAGTGTTTTAACCTAGTTTTCTTCCAACTTTGGCCTCATTTTTCACAAATTTCCCAAAGGATTCTGAAGAAGACATAAACTAATGATTTAAAGTAGATGTTTAGGGCTTTCCAAATTGTGTTCAACCTTCTCAAAATTCAATTTGAGCTAAGAGTTATGCTTGTTCAAAGTTGGCCTCATGAAGTGAAATTATAGGTCATGCATCATTTTGGAACTTTGAAGTTTTGTGCACATGACCTCAAATACAGATGCTACATGACCCATAATACATCTGCAAATATGCCATGCATTCATTTTCACCATGCCATGATAATTGAAGAAGATTCCTAAAACAAGAACATGTGATTATGTAATGATTACATTTGAGAATTTATGGCAAATTGATGAATCACCCAAGGAATCTTCTCATCAACCAATTAGAGCTCACTTTGCATCTGAATTGTCCCCTAAGATCAGATAGAATCAATGGATAGGGGAGGTGGCTCGAAAATGCAATGATCACACTTGGATATTCTTTGAAATTTCTTCATGGCTAAGAAACCAAACTTGCTTCACTAAGCAAGCTCACTCTCTCACTGAGTACTGAGACATTTGCCTATAAATAGGAGAGCACAATTCAGTAGAAAAACACACCAAAGCAACCATATTACTTGCTTTCTCTTTCTCTTCTCTTGTTCATTGTTTTTCAAAGTTCTTTGGCAAGAAGAATCGATTTCTTCAAACCAGAGCTTATCTTTGGGAAGTGAGCATTCTAACATCTCAAGGGAGGTCATTTGAGGTGATCCAAGCACCTGGATCACTTCTGTAGGTGGAGGAACACCATTGTTGCTCTCACTTTGGAGCATCTGCAGTTGGAGGTCCATGGAGTGATTCAGAAGGTTTCAAGGCAAGCCAATCATCCAGACACACTCCTCAGGTCATAGTGAAGCTAACCAGATGGCTGCAGCTCATCTGTAACTCGAGAATCAACACCCTCCATGTTCACTTGAAGCTGAAATCGAGGGAGGTCCATAGAACAATTCAGGAGGTTTGAGGTCATTACAAGCATTCAGTTAGCATCACTGAGCCACAAGGAAGCTTTTGGGATCGTTCATACAAGCCCAGTTGCTCTCTATCATCCTCACGATCTCCATTTTCAGAGGTAAGTTTCTGAACTCTCTCTCTTTAATTTAAGTACTCTTTGTGAAATAGCTCGATTCTATCTTGTTCAGCATCATCAGAGGATTGAAAACCCTCTATCATCATCCATTTATCTTTCAGTATAGTCATTTAATTTAATTTTGAAATTTTAGGGTTCTTCACGATTTCTGGTAAATTAATTAGATGTAGTTAATGATAGTTCATGTTAGTTACATATTTAGAATCGTGAGTGAATTTAGAGCAAGTTTCATGTTTACATCGTTGCAAATGGTTGAGAAACGAGTAAGTTCAGAAATTCAAAAATGGAGAGCTTGAGGTTGAAGATGAAGATGGTGGTGGCGCGCAAATTTGAATTCTCAGGGGAGAGTTTATTTTATTTTGAATGGTGTGCGTTTTATTAACGACTGAATAACTTGCCCTAGTGGCCACACATGCGCTCTTAGTCTCCTCATGCCAAAGGTCTGGGGTTCGAATCCCCCTCGCCCCAGACTTTTTGGTTCTTTTATTTTTCAAAGATTTACAACTTGTTTTGAAACATAACCAAATGAAGGCAAGTCACTAACACTGAGCGCGCGTTGGCTCAGTGGTGTTGTTTTGGGCTGGTAACCTCAAGGGCGTGGGTTCAAACCCTCCAAGGGCCAAAACTTATTTTTTAACACTAATTTCTTTCATTTCTCTTCACAACTTCACATATTTATTTAACCTATCAAAATAAATCATTTTCACTTCATTTTTCATACACCTATTATTTAATATATCTATTTTGTGAATAGTCCAAAAAATCATAAAAATATTATTTATTTCTTGAGTTTTTAATTAGGTTTAAAATAGTACGTTTTAAGTGTTTTCTTAAATACTTTAAATATATATTATCACTTTATTTTAACCTAATCACTCTGTAAATAAGTTTATGATAAAACCCTAATTATTTAGGTCTTAATTAAGTAAAAATCTTTATTTTTACTTTAATTAAGTTGACTTTTGTCAATTTTCAAAGCTGTTATCAATCTCCGATTAAACGGATGATTAAGGTTTTCAAACAACAAAACCTTATATCATTTCAAATCATTTTCAACTGCTTTTATCACCAGTACTGCAAAGTACTGGGCCTCTAATAGAGTGTAAGTCCCAAAAAACCTTCTCTTCTTAGCTTGTTTTTAAAAACTGTATTTTCAAAATCTTCTTTCTGTTTTCAAAACATTCCTCTGGTATTTGAAGGGCATTATTCCCGGTGAAACTCTTCAGATACCTATGTGACCTTTGTCCATCTTCACTTCTTCTGTTTTAAAAAAACCATTAACTATTTATCATATATATATTCAACTGTTATCAACAAAACAACAAAAATACTGTTGAGGCTCTGTACATACTTCTTCAATGGCCTCCACTCCATCCAGGTTAGGCTTTACAAGCTTTCAATTTACAGTCTTTGTTTAAATTACTGTCAAATATAAACTGTGCATATATTAGTTTAGAACTACGTTTGAGTATAAACCTTAGGACAGTTAAACTATATATATATTATAGGAATATGACCTAGGATTGAGAATGTCTTCCCGGTGAAGGCTCTTTCCTAATTAGAGATCTGTAGTTCAAACCCCCAAGATGAATTATTCCCGGTGAAACATCTTGGTAAAAACCTTAGAATCCAAATAATAGGACACATCCACCCAAAGAGGAATTATTCCCGGTGAAACCTCTTACCCATTTGCTTAGAGCCAAAATAAGTTCAAAACTACATAGCTTTCTCTTGTGCTATAACAAGGACCCTCGATTAGCCTCCTCTTGGGCTTTATACAAGGACCCACAGGCTTCTTAAAAGCATTTCCAGCTTCCTCTTGAGCTTGTATACAAGGACCCATCAGGTTTCTTATAAACATAGGAACAGGTCTTTAGTCACCTTTTAGCCTACCCTGGTGAGTTTCTTCCAATTTAAAACCAGACTTTAAACAAGCTAAGTTTGTCTCAATTTCACATTGAGTACATTTTTGGAATGAGAGACATGGACAGTCTCTGTCACCCTCATCTTCATCAATCTTCCTTAGGAGAGTCTAGGATCCATGTTTGGTCATCCTCAGCATTGAGTCAGCCTTCATCTTGGGCTTTAAACAAGAAGTCTCCATTAGATAATCTTTCTGCCATTCATTTCAATAAAAACCCCTGGAAAGGGTTAGCCTCCAACATCTGTCTAAAAAGTCAAAACCCCTGGAAAGGGTTAGCCTCCAAAATTAACTAATAAATAATTTCATTCTCTTAGGAGATAATTTCCCCAAAAGAGTCAGAATCCCTGGAAAGGGTCAGCCTCCAAAAAACATGATAAAGTCAGTCTTTTAACAGACAAATTCACCAGCTGAGTCAAAATCCCTGGAAAGGGTTAGCTTCCAAAGAAAAACAGTCTTTTAATAAATAAAACCTCCTTAGTAGAGTCAAAACCAACAAAAACAGTTAGCCTCAACCTTGGGCTTCATACAAGGCACCCAAACAATAAAACTCCCCTGTCAAGAGTCAGCCTCAACCTTGGGCATTGTACGAGGCAGATAATAGAGTCTCCCCAGTGAGTCCTTCATCACTCAGTAGCCACAACCTTGGGCTTTGTACAAGGCAGATAAACCATATCTTTCATGTGTCAAAGATTCCTAACACTTAGGATCTTTCCCCATATAGTCATCCATACTTAATTCATTTAAGAGTCCGCCACAACCTTGGGCTTTGTACAAGGCAGAAAATAATGTTTTCCCCTAGCTAGAGTTAGCCACAACCTTGGGCTTTGTACAAGGCACATAAAATAGAGTCATTCAATTATCCTCAACAGTTAGCCACAACCTTGGGCTTTGTACAAGGCACACAAATAGAGTCTCCCTAAGTAGAGTCAGCCTCAATTCTGGGCTTTGTACAGAATACAAAAATACCCTGTAATTAATTCCCAGTGGAGTCATCTCCCAGAGTCAATAATGTTAATTAATCAATCAAAAAGCCTCAAGCTTGGGCCTCATACAAGCCAGCTAAAAGTCAAATCTTTTATACAGTAGATAGACATAGCTTATATCCATAGAGAGATATTTTTACTACTCTACCACATTCAAACAAACAAACATTTCATTTCAATTTTAATCAAGTCTCCCATTTAGGATTTTGAAAGGCATGAGCTGGCAGTAAAACCCAGACATGTGGTAACTTTCCCTAATTTGGATGAGCATCTTTCTTTCATTTAAGAGGCATTTGACTGGTATACTTGCACATACACAAGTAAGGTCCCCCTCTTGAATGAAATGAATTCAGTTATTCTGTCACTCCTTTAAATGTTTGTGGTAGAATAGTACAAATACCTCTCTGTAGAGATAATTTCATGTCTCTTTACTGTAAACAGAGATTTAATTCCAAGCTTCAACCTTGAGCTTCAAGCAAGGCACCAAAAATAATTAATTTCCCTAGTTAGTTCCCCGAACTACATTAAGCTCTGACTTCCACTAGGGATATGTAGGCATGAGGTTCACAAGGAATCTCAGCGAGCTAATAAAATACCAAAAATAGTCAGTTTGTCTGTCTGTCTGTCTTTTAAAATCAATTCAATTCCTTCTCCTAATACAAAGGAGAAACTTTCCCAATCATTAGCAATAAACACAAACACAAATGACACAGAGAAGGTTCCTGTAGAGTACTACAGATATGTAGGGTGTTTAAACACTTCCCTATGTATAACCGACCTCCCGGACTCCAGAATTTCTAGTCTAGGTGAAATCCCCACACTTAGCAAACTCCTAGGGTTTAGTTGAGATCTTTTTTTCCCTTTCCTATTCGTAGGACCAATAAGAAAGTTCGTGTGATATCGTAGGAAGAACTGAAATAAAATTCATCCCACCACGGGCGCATTCTCCTTCCAAATTTCGCGTGAAGGGTTTAGCGTGCCGTCCTCCCAAGTGAAACGGGGAGGTAAAAGAAAACGACACCACACTAACCTAAGTTTCTGTGACGAAGATCTTCCCGAAGAAGGAGTGGACCACAATCTTCCACTTCACATCTCAGTTGGCTGCATGGGTGATATACTCACAGGAGTCCTAATAGACAATGGATCCTCTCTCAACGTCATGGCTAAATTAACATTATCAAGATTATCTTTCGAAGATTACCCACTAAGAAAAAGTCATGTCATCGTCAAAGCATTTGATGGATCAAGAAAGTCAGTTTTCGGAGAAGTGGATCTTCCCATAACTATTGGACCTCAGACGTTCAAAATCACTTTCCAAGTTATGGACATTCCAGCACAATACAGTTGTTTGCTAGGTCGCCCATGGATTCATGAGGCTGGGGCAATTACTTCAACACTTCATCAGAAACTGAAGTTCATAAGAAATGACAAATTGGTAACCGTATGTGGAGAACGAGCTCTGATCGTCAGCAACCTGTCATCATTCTCCGACATAGAACCAAAAGAAGTTGTTGGAACTAAATTCCAAGCACTTTCCTTGGATAAGGAAAAGGAAAGGAGAAAGCAGCGTCTATCTCTTCATACAAAGATGCAATCCAAGTTATAAAGGATGGCACTACCAGTGGTTGGGGGCACATTAATATTCCTACCAACAACAAGAACAGAACAGGAATTGGATTCTTTCCAACATCATCAAAAGCTATCCCAGGGATTGAGGTAGTTCTCCCTATTCAAGAAACTTTCTGCAGTGGAGGTTTTCTTCAACCTGTTCAACAAACAGTCAATACCATCGGTACGGAAAACACCGATGAAGAGGAATGGTTATCGTATCTTAACAAAGCAGGATACATCTCCCTACCAGAGTCTGATTCACCTTGCTGTTATCCGACTAAAGGAGGACGGCACGCTAGTCTGATTCACCTTACTGTGGTGTCGTTTTTTTACCTCCCCGTTTCACTTGGGAGGACGGCACGCTAGACCCTTCACGCGAAATTTGGAAGGAGAATGCGCCCGTGGTGGGATGAATTTTGTTTCAGTTCTTCCTACGATATCACACGAACTTTCTTATTGTCCTACGAGTAGGAAAGGGAAAAAAAGATCTCAACTAAACCCTAAGAGTTTGCTAAGTGTGGGGATTTCACCTAGACTAGAAATTCTGGAGTCCGGGGGGTCGGTTATACATAGGGAAGTGTTTAAACACCCTACATATCTGTAGTACTCTACAGGAACCTTCTCTGTGTCATTGTGATTGTGTTTGCTGCTAATGATTGGGAAAGTTTCTCCTTTGTGTTAGGAGAAGGAATTGAATTGATTTGAAAAGACAGACAGACAGACAAACTGACTATTTTTGGTATTTTATTAGCTCGCTGAGATTCCTTGTGAACCTCATGCCTACATATCCCTAGTGGAAGTCAGAGCTTAATGTAGTTCGGGGAACTAACTAGGGAAAGTACTTGTTTTTGGTGCCTTGCTTGAAGCTCAAGGTTAAAGCTTGAATTAAATCTCTGTCTACAGTAAAGAGACATGAAATCATCTTTACAGAGAGGTATTTGTACTATTCTACCACAAACATTTAAAGGAGTGACAGAATAACTGAATTCATTTCATTCAAGAGGGGGACCTTACTTGTGTGTGTGCAAGTATGCCAGTCAGATGCCTCTTAAATGAAAGAAAGATGCTCATCCAAATTAGGGAAAGTTACCACATGTCTGGGTTTTACTGCCAGCTCATGCCTTTCAAAATCCTAAATGGGAGACTTGATTAAAATGAAATGTAATGTTTGTTTGTTTGAATGTGGTAGAGTAGTAAAAATATCTCTCTATAGAGATAAGCTATGTCTATCTACTGTATAAAAGATTTGACTTTAGCTGGCTTGCATGAGGCCCAAGCTTGAGGCTTTTTGATTGATTTATTAATTATTATTTGACTCTGGGAGATGACTCCACTGGGGATTAATTACAGGGTATTTTTGTGTTCTGTACAAAGCCCAGAATTGAGGCTGACTCTATTTGGAGAGTGTTTATTTGATGGATTTTTATTTGGTGTTCTGTACAAAGCCCAGAATTGAGGCTGACTCTAGCTAGGAAAAACATTATTTTCTGCCTTGTACAAAGCCCAAGGTTGTGGCAGACTCTTTTAAATAAATTGAGTATGGATGACTCTATGGGGAAAAGATCCTAGGTGTTAGGAATCTTTGACACATGAAAGTATGGTTTAATCTGCCTTGTACAAAGCCCAAGGTTGTGGCTACTGAATGATGAAGAACTCACTGGGGAGACTCTATTATCTGCCTTGTACAATGCCCAAGGTTGAGGCTGACTCTTGACAGGGGAGTTTTATTGTTTGGTGCCTTGTATGAAGCCCAAGGTTGAGGCTAACTGTTTTTTGTTGATTTTGACTTTACTGGAGAGTTTATTTATTAAAAGACTGTTTTTTCTTTGGAAGCTAACCCTTTCCAGGGATTTTGACTCAGCTGATGAATTTGTCTGTTAAAAGACTGATTTTATCATGTTTTTGGAGGCTGACCCTTTCCAGGGGTTTTGAGTTTTTTGGGGAAATTATCTCCTAAGAGAATGAATCTTTGGTTTTTGAAGGACTGATTTTGGAGGCTAACCCTTTCCAGGGGATTTTTGTTAAAAATGAAGAACTGATTTTGGAGGCTAACCCTTTCCAGGGGTTTTGACTCTTTAAACAAATTTTTATTAATTGACTTTGGAGGCTAACCCTTTCCAGGGATTTTTATTAAAATGAAGGAATGTATGGAGGCTAACCCTTTCCAGGGGTTTTTGTTAAAATGGAATGGCAGAAAGATTATCTAGTGGAGACTTCTTGTTTAAAGCCCAAGATAAAGGCTGACACTTGCTGAGGATAAGCACACATAGATCCTATACTCTGCTAAGGAAGATTGATGAAGATAAGGGTGACAGAGACTGTCCATGTCTCTCATTCCAAAAAGTGTACTCAATGTAAAATTGAGACAAACTTAGCTTGTTTAAAGTCTGGTTTAAAGAATGGAAGAAACTCACCAGGATAGGCTAAAAGGTGACTAAAGACCTGTTCCTATGTTTATAAGAAACCTGATGGGTCCTTGTATACAAGCTCAAGAGGAAGCTGGAAATGCTTTTAAGAAGCCTGTGGGGTCCTTGTATACAAGCTCAAGAGGTTTTTGCCAAGATGTTTCACCGGGAATAATTCATCTTGGGGGTTTGAACTACAGATCTCTAATTAGGAAAGAGCCTTCACCGGGAAGACATTCTCAATCCTAGGTCATATTCCTATAATATATAGTTTAACTGTCCTAAGGTTTATACTCAAACGTAGTTCTAAACTAATATATATGCACAGTTTATATTTGACAGTAATTTAAATAAAGCCTGTAAATTGAAAGCTTGTAAAGCCTAACCTGGATGGAGTGGAGGCCTTTGAAGAAGTATGTACAGAGCCTCAACAGTAATTGGTGGATAACAGTTGAATATATATGATAAACAGTTAATGGTTTTTGAAAACAGAAGAAGTGAAGATGGACAAAGGTCACATAGGTATCTGAAGAGTTTCACCGGGAATAATGCCCTTCAAATACCAGAAGAATGTTTTGAAAACAGAAAGAAGATTTTGAAAATACAGTTTTGAAAACAAGCTAAGAAGAGAAGGTGTTTGGGACTTACACTCTATTAGAGGCCCAGTACTTTACAGTACTGGCTATAAAGGCAATTTGAAAATGATTTGAAATGATATAAGGTTTTGTTGTTTGAAAACCTTAATCATCCGTTTAATCGGAGACTGATAACAACTTAAAAAAATGACAAAAGTCAACTTAATTAAGGTAAAGATAAAGATCTATGCCTAATTAAGACCTAAACAATTAGGGTTTTATCATAAACTTATTCACAAAGTAATTAGGTTAAAATAAAATGAAAATATATATTTAAAGTATTTAAGAAAACACTTAAAACATACTATTTTAAACCTAATAAAAATGTATGAAATAAATAATATTCTTTATGATTTTTTTATTATTCATAAAATAGATATATTAAATGACAAGTGTGTGAAAAATGAAGTGAAAATGATTTAATTTGATAGGTGAATTATTGGTGTGAAGTTGTAAAGAAAATGAAAGGGAAAAGTGATAAAAAATAACATTTTGGCCTCACCATGGTTTGAACCCACGCCCTTGAAGTCAACAACTCAAAACAACACCACTGGGCCAACGCGCGCTTAGTGTTTATGATACGCATCCAACGCATTATATTTTCAGACAAGTGTTAAATCATGAAAAAATAAAAGGAACAAAAAGTCTGGGGCGAGAGGGATTCGAACCCCAGACTTGAGGCATGAGGAGACTAAGAGCGCATGTGATGCCACTAGGGCAAGTTATTCATTCGTTTAGAAAACGCCTACCATTAAAAATAAAATAAACTTTGACCAGAGATTTGAAATTTGCACGCCACAGCCATGGTCGTCTTCTTCCTCAAGCTCTCAAATTTTGAATTTTTGAACTTGCTCATTTCTCAACCATTTGCAAAGATGTAAAGACCAAACTTGCTCTAAGTTCACTCACGATTCTAAATATGTAACTAATATTTATTTATATTAACTACATCTAGCTAATTTACTAAAAAAACGTGAAGAACCCTAAAATTTGAAAATCAAATTAAATGACTATACTGAAAGATAAATGAATGATGATAGAGGGTTTTCAATCCTCTGATGATGCTGAACAAGATAGAATCGAGCTATATCATAAAGAGTGCTTAAATTAAAGAGGTGGAGTTCAGGAACTTACCTCTGAAAATGGAGGTCGTGAGGATGATGGAGAGCAACTGGGCTTGTATGAATGATCCCAAAAGCTTCCTTGGGACTCAGTGATGCTAACTGAATGCTTATTATAACCTTAATCCTCCTGAATTGTTCTATGGACCTCCCTCGATTTGAGCTTCAAGTGGACATGGAGAGTGATGATTCTTGAGTTACAGATGAGCTGCAGCCATCTGAACAGCTTCACTACCTCCTATGGAACGTGCCTGGATGCTTGGCTTTGTTGGAAACCTTCTGAATTGCTCTATGGACCTCCAACTGCAACAGCTCCAAAGTGAGAGCAACAATGGCGTTCCTCCACTTACAGAAGTGATCCAGGTGCTTGGATCACCTCAAATGATCTCCCTTGAGATGTTAGAATGCTTACTTTCCAAAGATAAGCTCTGGTTTGAAGAAAACGATTCTTCTTGCCAAAGAACTTTGAAAAACAATAAGCATGAGAAGAGAAAGAGAAAGCAAGGAATATGGTTGCTTTGGTGTGTTTTCTGAATGAGAAAGAGCCCTCTATTTATAGGCAAATGATTCAGTACTGATTGAGAGAGTGAGCTTGCTTAGTGAAGTGAATTTGGTTTCTTAGCCATGAAGAAATTTCAAAGAATATCCAAGTGTGATCATTGCATTTTCGAGCCAGCCCCCTATCCATTGATTCTATCTGATCTTAGGGGACATTTCAGATAAAAAGTGAGCTCTAATTGGTTGGTGAGAAGATTCCTTGGGTGATTCATCAATTTGCCATAAATTCTCAAATGTAATCATTACATAATCACATGTTCTTGTTTTAGGAATCTTCCTCAATTATCATGGCATGGTGAAAATGAATGCATGGCATGTTTTCAGATGTGTTATGGGTCGTGTAGCATCCATAATTGAGGTCATGTGCACAAAATTTCAAAGTTCAAAAATGATGCATGACCTATAATTTCACTTCATGAGGCCAACTTTGAACAAGCATAACTCCTAGCTCAAAATGAATTTGGAGAAGGTTGAACACAATTTGGAAAGCCCTAAACATCTACTTCAAATCATTAGTTTGGAGTTTCTTCAGAATCCTTTGGCAAATTTGTGAAAAATGAGGCCAAAGTTGGAAGAAAACTAGGTTAAAACACTTAGAAAAATTTCTAAGTGTTTATGACCTAAAACTCCAAAATTTCCAAAACTCTTAAATGATTGATCTTTTGAAAAAAGTTCCTTTGTAAGATGTTGTTTTATTTTGCAAGATCTAAAACTTTCATGTTGGAAGTTTTTTGAGTTGTGTAGGTGAAATTTTGAGTTCCCACAATGCCCTCAAAAACCCTAATTCCCGACTTTTTGCTCCTTGGTGAATCTCTTTGAATTTCTTTGGTCAAATGACTTTAATATCCATATATTGATGATATTGATCCTTGAAAGTCATGGTTTGACCAAAAATCTTAAAATTCAAGGGTGATCCCATACAGTTGACTTTTTCCAAATAAGGTGAAATTTTGGACTTTTGTGTAGAATCAAGATCTTCTCCTCAAATGAGTGATGTAAATGGATTATATTGAGGTAGTAGAGGTTCTTGAATCATGTCTTGAGTTTTGAATCCATGCCCTGATTAAAAGTCAACTATCCTGGTGAATTAGGTCAAAAACCCTAATTGTCGACCAGATGAAAATGATGACTGTAGACTTTGAATTGAGGTGTGATGTCCAGTGGATCTTGTCATATGAACTATTTGAAGATGATTGATGTCTTTGAATGATCCCCTGGGGCTTTTTATGGTTTCCCAAAGGTGATCCCTGATTTTAGTCCTTGATAGGCTCAAAAACCCTAGTCTGGTGACCTGAGTAAACCTGTACTCAGATGACTGGGTGTCTAATCAATCATAGGTGAAAAAATGAAGCTCTTGAGTCTTATGATTGTATTAGAGACTAATCCTTCTATTGATTGATCCTTTGCCTAAGTTTTCTTGTTTTTGAACATCCTCGATTGAATGCCAGATGAAGGGATGACTGCTCTGGGTATTTGCTTTGACCTGATGAAAATCCTAAAGATAGGGCATCTCAGGGGGGGTCAAAAATTAGGGTATGACAGATGCCCCTATTTAAGTTTCTTTTACCTGGAGGGAGAGAGATTGATATCTCGATCTCTCCTGCGTAAAAGAGACTTAAATATCAAGGAATGCCCGAATTTTGGGCGCTCCTGAGATGTTGTAATTGATAAAATATTTGCATGACTTTGATCCCGTTGTCGCACTTGGCGGGGGATGAGGAGACAAACTCTTGCAGAAATACTTGATGTGGATTCTGGCGAATGGATGGCAGTGTAGGATGCGCAATCCATCTTCTTTAACTAAGTGTTGACACTTAGAAAAGGCAAACAACCTCCCCCTTGTTTCGGATGTCCATATCTTGAAACTGGCCTTAGTTGCGTTTGGACAATATCTCAGATAAAGAGAAAATTTCCAAAGGTTTGTTTCCTCATCAAACTTCTCATCAGCACTTGGAGATGAGACGCCATTTGATGGTAGTAAAGAAACTTCAAAGGTTTGTTTCCTCACCAAACTTCTCATCAGCACTTGGAGATGAGATGCCATTTGATGGTAGTAGAGAAACTTCAAGGGTTTGTTTCCTCATCAGCACTTGGAGATGAGACGCCATTTGATGGTAGTAAAGAAACTTCAAGGGTTTGTTTCCTCATCAAACTTCTCATCAGCACTTGGAGATGAGACGCCATTTGATGGTAGTAGAGAAACTTCACCATCTTCCCTTTTGACTTGACGTCTTTGAAAGGATGTCACATGGCCTCATGATCTTTTGAGGGGCTAATGACTTTGTTTGAAGGCGGACGAACTGTTTTCAGGGTGAAAACCGTCATTCGTCGACTGATGCCGGGGAATCAACAAACTGTTTTCCTAAGAGGAAAACTGCCATTCATCGACTCTGTGGGGAACTAAACATCCCAGAAACAGACAAACTGTTTGAAGAAACTGCCATTTGTCGATCTCTTGAGTATTTAACAGACAAACTATCTTTCCTTGGGGAAAGACTGCCATTTGCCAATTGCTAGGGGAACAAACTGTCTTCTACTGGGAGAGACTGCCATTTGTTGACTGCATGGGGAACAAACTGTCTTCTACTAGGAGAGACTGCCATTTGTTGACCCTATCGTGAAAGAAAGTGAGCAAACTGTCTTCTGCTGAAAGAGACTGCCATTTGCTGACTTTGTTGAGGAATCTTTAAGCGAAACGAACTGTCTTCATGAAGAAGGCTGCCATTCATTACTTCTGCTTGAAAAAGTAAGTGAACTGTCTTTTGCTGAAAGAGACTGCCATTCACTGACTTCGCTGAGGATTATTTGTCAATCTGCTGGGAGATTTTCTTTGACGAAAAGTGGCATCTCTTGACCCTGCTTGTTTTCCAGGATGAAAAACTACCACTTGTCAATTATGTCGGGGAATCCACACTCCTCGGAGAAGAGAAACCGCTCATCGGCCTTGTGGGGAATTCCAAAATGCGAAACAGACTATCTTATCTGAAGAAAACTGTCGAGTGTCGCTCTGCAGGAGAATCTCGGCTGAAGAATTCCAAAAGTGAACAAACTATCTCTTTGAGGGAGACTGCCATTTGTTGACTTGCTTGGGGAAATCCTTATGTATGAACTGTCGTCTTGAAGGAAAAAGTTTCTCCGGAACTTGCAGGGGAAACTTGAGTTCATGCCTCAATGACTCGGGCATTCACATGATCAAAGCCTGACTCGACTATGCAGTTAGGATGTAATGTATGCATGAATATTATGACAATGATAAAATGTAAAGTGAATGTGAATAAAATTGTCGCGGATGTAAAATCCTATGATACGACTTGAATTCTTGTTGATCAGAAGATATCCTCTTCTTGTAGTTCGAACTTTGTTGGGAATACCTCGTTATCAGTTGTCCGTTGTCCGAAGTGAGTAATATGAATTGAAGTAAAGATCCGTCGTCGGGAGATGTTCGCAAAGCGACCTCATGGGGAAAACTTGGTTCCCGGAGTCTCAACCGTTCTCGGAGCAACTGTTTGCATTCTTCCTATTGTTTGTAAACCTTAGAAAGAAATTTCACCTTTATTTTTGCAAGTAAATTCATTTTATTTTATGAAAACATTTGTTTCAAGAAAATGACTGTTTAAAAAAAATGCATTTCAAGAAACTGAAGAAGACTAGATTGCAAAGGAAAAGCACAAGGCTCAAATTATTATAAATGGAATGGTAATCAGCCAAATGCTTGATTCCATGGAGTATTTACAAAGTTGGAAATTGGTAATTTTCGGGAAAAGGGCTACGATGAAACGTGACGACCGTTATCTTTCCCTTCCACTCCGAGTTGCGCTGTATTCGTGCTTCGTAGAAGATGACCTACTGCTGATGAATACTCCGCTATGGATTTTGAATGATCAAGTTTGTCCTGAACACAGTTACTTGCCATATATCCCTAACTTTTGCGTAAACTACCCCTTTCGGGTTTTAAGTCTACCGGGATTGATATATTTTTTTTTGTCTCTAATTTTTGCCTGAATCGCCCTTTCGGGTTTTCGATTCACCGAGACGCTCTTTTTTGCCTAAGTCGCTCTTTGCGAGTTTTCAACTTAGCGAGCTGTTCTTTTAATTATTTAGCGAAGTATTTCTTGACTGCGTCGACGTTCACAGGACGGGTGAATTCTTCTCCATCCATAGTCGTGAGTATTAAGGCTCCTCCTGAGAAAGCTCTCTTGACCACGTAGGGGCCGTCATAATTGGGAGTCCATTTCCCTCTCGAATCTGTGAGAAAAGATTGAATCTTTTTTAGTACAAGGTCGCCTTCTTTGATTGTGCGAGGTCGGACCTTTTTGTCGAAAGCTTTCTTCATTCTTTGTTGATATAGCTGTCCGTGGCATAAAGCTGTCATGCGTTTTTCTTCGATTAAGTTCAATTCATCGAATCTGCTTTGACACCACTCGGCTTCTGTTAATTTTGCCTCCATCAAGACTCTCATTGATGGGATTTCAACCTCTATAGGTAGGACTGCCTCCATGCCATATACAAGGGAGAAAGGAGTTGCTCCAGTCGAAGTACGTACTGATGTACGGTAACCATGAAGAGCATACGGGAGCATTTCATGCCAATCTTTGTAAGTGATGACCATCTTCTGAATGATTTTCTTGATGTTTTTGTTAGCTGCTTCTACAGCTCCATTCATCTTTGGTCTGTAAGGAGATGAGTTGTGATGTTCAATCTTGAATTCTTCACAAAGCTCCTTCATCATTTTGTTATTCAAATTTGACCCATTGTCAGTGATTATCTTGCTAGGAATGCCGTAGCGACAGATGATGTGATTTTTGATAAACCTGACGACAACTTGTCTTGTAACGTTTGCATATGAAGCTGCTTCAACCCATTTGGTGAAATAGTCTATGGCTACCAAGATGAAGCGATGTCCGTTGGACGCTTTTGGCTCGATCATTCCAATCATGTCGATTCCCCACATGGAGAAAGGCCAAGGGGAAGAGAGTATGTTGAGAAGAGATGGTGGCACATGAATTCTATCGGCGTAGATCTGACATTTGTGACACCTCTTTGCGTACTGGTAGCAATCTGACTCCATCGTCAGCCAATAATATCCTGCTCTCAGTATTTTCCTTGTCATGGTATGTCCATTGGTGTGAGTACCAAAGGAACCTTCATGTATTTCTCTCATGAGTACTTCTGCTTCTTTTCTGTCAACGCATCTGAGCAGAACCATGTTGAAGTTTCTCTTGTACAGAACATCTTCATTCAGGAAGAATCTACAAGTTAACTTTCTCAAAGTCTTTCTATCTTTCTTTGATGCCCCAAGAGGGTACTCTTGCTTTTGAAGAAAGTTCTTGATGTCGTGATACCACGGTTTGTCGTCGATGATTGCTTCTACTGTGAAAACATGAGCGGGCCTATCCAGGCGCATAACATCGATCTGAGGAATGTCATTCCAATGATTTATCCTAATCATGGAAGAGAGTGTGGCTAATGCATCAGCCATGTTGTTTTCTTCACGAGGAATGTGATGAAAATCTACCCTGTCGAAGAATGGTAATAATCTTCTTGCGTAGTCTTTGTAAGGAATTAGCCCTGGTTGGCGTGTTTCCCATTTTCCTTTGATTTGATTGATGACCAAAGCAGAATCTCCGTATACATCCAAGTATTTGATTCTTAGATCCATGGCTTCTTCGAGACCCATGATGCAAGCTTCATATTCGGCCTCATTGTTTGTGCACTTGAAAGTTAATCTGGTAGTAAATGGAATATGGGTACCCTGAGGTGTAACAATGATTGCCCCATCTCCTCGTCCATAAGCATTGACAGCTCCGTCAAAGATTAAGCCCCACTGGGATCCTATCTCAGGTCCTTCTTCCGGTAGTGGCTCGTCATAATCTTTCATCTTGAGGTACATGACGTCCTCGTCCGGAAAGTCGAAACTGGTTGATTCATGACCATTGAGTGGGTGGTGAGCCAGGTGCTCAGCTAGAATGCTTCCTTTCACGGCTTTCTGTGCGTGATACTCAATGTCATATTCTGATAACAACATCTGCCAACGGGCAATTCTCCCAGTTAAAGCAGGTTTCTCAAAGATGTACTTGATTGGATCCATATGAGAGATCAAACAAGTAGTATGTCGAATCATGTACTGGCGGAGACGCTTGGCAGCCCAGGCCAAAGCACAACACGTCTTCTCGAGCATGGAGTAGCGGGATTCACAGTCAGTGAATTTCTTGCTCAGGTAGTAAATGGCATGCTCTTTTCTCTTTGTCTCGTCTTGTTGTCCAAGGACACAACCCATGGAATCTTCTAAGACGGTTAAGTACATTATCAAAGGTCTTCCTTCTACTGGAGGAGACAAGATGGGTGGTTCGAGCAGATATTCCTTAATGCTGTCGAACGCTTTCTGACAATCGTCTGTCCAGACGCAACTTTGATTTTTCCGTAGAAGTTTGAAAATAGGAGCGCAAGTTGCAGTCATGAGATATATGAATCTCGAGATGTAATTCAGACGTCCAAGAAATCCTCTAACTTGTTTCTCGGTTCTGGGTGAAGGCATTTCTTGAATTGCCTTGACTTTGTTTGGATCTACTTCAATTCCTCGTTTGCTGACAATGAAACCAAGGAGTTTTCCTGAGTAGACACCAAAGGTGCACTTGTTGGGGTTCAGGCGAAGCTGAAACTTCCGTAAGCGTTGAAATAACTTTGTCAGATTCTGTATGTGATCTTCTTCATTTTCTGATTTGGCAATCATGTCGTCCACATAAACTTCCACTTCTTTATGCATCATGTCGTGGAAAAGCGTAGTCATGACCCTTTGATAAGTTGCCCCTGCGTTCTTTAGTCCAAAAGGCATAACACGATAGCAGAACGTGCCCCAGGGGGTGATGAAAGCTGTTTTCTCCATGTCTTCAGGTGCCATTATGATTTGGTTGTATCCTGAAAATCCGTCCATGAACGAGAAAACTTTGGATTTTGCTGTACTGTCTACCAACATATCAATATGTGGTAAAGGAAAATCATCCTTAGGGCTAGCCTTGTTCAGATCTCTGTAGTCGACGCACATGCGGACTTTTCCGTCTTTCTTAGGAACGGGAACAATGTTAGCTAACCACTGAGGGTATTCTGAAGTGACGAGGAAACCTGCATTGATCTGCTTTTGAACTTCCTCTTTGATTTTCATGGCCATCTCCGGATGAGTTCTTCTTAATTTTTGCTTGACCGGAGGGCATTCTGCTTTTAATGGCAAGTGATGCTCCACTATACTGGTATCCAACCCTGGCATATCTTGATAAGACCAAGCGAAGACATCTGAGAATTCTTTGAGCAGCTGTATCAAACTCTCTCTGATCTCTGAACTGAGCGAAGCTCCAATCTTAACCTCTTTTCTGTTTCCATCGGAACCAAGGTTAATGATCTCTAGAGGCTCATTGTATGGCTGAATGGCCTCTTCCTTTTGTTGAAGTAACCGTGAAATTTCCTTTGATATTTCTTCGTCTTCTTCTTCCTCTACCTCGAATACAGGAAACTCAAAGCTTGGAGAAGTCATACGGTCGTTCGTTTCAACGGGGTATTTTATGATTAATCTGCATATGTGTGATAAATTTTATTTAGACAACGGGGGAAGACTCGGTGTATGCAGTTAATGGATTTTTTTTAATGTTTTTTAAGGGTGTTTTTTAGGATTACCAATTTCCGAAAAAAGAAAAGGGAAAACTAAACGAAGGAACAGAATGACATTTTTATTTATTGACAGTCATTTCTTGAAACAAAGACCCTATAAAACAAAACTCTATTGCTTTGGGCGAAGCAAAGAGGGACATTTTCCTAAGAAATAGTAAAATGCAAAGCCCTATGAAACATCTCTTCACCCTGGGCTATGGTGAGAGGACAAAATAATGGTGAAAGTTCCTACTTAGGAGTGCGAACAACAGTTGAAACTTCAACAGCTGTCCAGTAGTGGCGAACCCCATTGTGCACTAAGTAATCTGGAACCTTAGGCTTAAGTTGGCCTGTGGTAGGTCTTGATTTACCAACCACTGTCTTTGCAACACTCAGACGATCTTCTTCTACTTCAGCAGACTGAGCGGTGTGAGCATACCCATTTCCAAGTGAAGTATGTCGGACTTTCTTTTGAGGAAACTTCCAATCTTCTGAATGGAGAAACTCGTTGTCGGAGACACTTTCGAGATCATCCTCTTCTGTATTTTGGTCTTGCTCTTCTCCCAAGATGGCATTGACTAGATACGTGAACTCTAGATCCGTAGCCTCGGAAGGTGACTTGGGGATATAATCCTCAATGATGATTTCACCAGTCGGTGATGATGAATAGCAAGGGTTATACATCTCTTTTGGCTGAGAGAGGTACTCATAATCAATGTTCCATCCAGTTGGAACAATGTCTTCAAGAGAGATTCTTGAACTTTCAGGAGCGGAGTATTTTACCATGTAGTCGAATTTTCCGCTTGGTTCTCCTAATGTATCCCAAGTCTCTTCGGGGATAGGAGGAACTTCTTCTGATGAACCATGACTTCTGGTGGTGAAGCTGTCAGTAACTTCATCACTGCTTGGTTGAGTCTTACTTTCAGATCCTTTAGTCGGATAACACATCCCGAAACCAGCATCAGAAGAAGAGTCACCAACAGAGATGCATTTCTCAGCAAATTCCTCAATGAGATTTTTCTCTCCAACAAAGTGATTCGAGAAACCTTATTCCCCAGCAGGGCTGCTCAAGGTGTGATCCTCCACACCAAGGATTGGTCAAATAGTGCATCGGAGGATTACGCATCTTTCTTAAGGTGCATCAAAATCAGAACTTTCAAATTACCTTTCATCCCCAAGCGGTAGTCAAAGATCCCTCAACAGAGCACTCTGGTCCGCAAAGAAGGTCCCCAGCTAAGTGTACTCGAACAAGATAGCAAAGATCATCAACGATCGCAATGCCTTCACTTCCAAAATAACAAACAGGGATTTATTTTCCCAACCAAAAGATTGATACGCTCTAAACTGCATAAGTCATGTCCATACATCATACATCATACGCATATTCATACACAGCATATAATGTTTCATGACAAACGCATACATAACATGCACATTTCTCATTTAGTTTGAGAATCTCAACATATACATTACATGCATCATAACATTGCATGTCACTAACTTGATTTTTTTCAGGCGGACGAATACCCTCAGAAAAGTTGTTCTCAGTCACATGCAGTGTTCCCCTGAATTCTATTCAGACGAACATTCCTCTCAGATATAATTAAGCCACAGATTCATTCTGAAGAGATCTCTCTTTCCAAATCGCCTATCAACTCAAAACAAGCAACATAGATCTAAGTCGATACCTTGGACGGTTCCTTTATGATCTAACATCAAAGATCTAAAGCTGATACCTTGGACGGTTCCTTAATGATCTACCTACAGATCTAAGTCGATACCTCGGACGGTTCCTTTAACGATCAATCTTCAAGATCCAAAGCGGATAACTCAGACGGTTCCACAACGATCAAACTTCAAAATCTAGAGCGGAAAAACCTCGGACGGTTCCTTTAACGATCAATCTTCAAGATCCAAAGCGGATACCTCAGACGGTTCCACAACGATCAAACTTCAAAATCTAAAGCGGAAAAACCTTGGACGGTTCCTTTAACGATCAATCTTCAAGATCCAAAGCGGATACCTTAGACGGTTCCACAACGATCAAACTTCAAAATCTAAAGCGGAAAAACTTTGGACAGTTCCGTAACGATCAGCCTCCAAGACTTAAAGCGGTAACCTCGGACGGTTCCGAAATGGTCAACACAGAGGTTTTCAAAATCCTTCATCAAGATATAATCAATGGATTCATTCTGATGAACAAACCATCAACACATTTGCCAAATGGCATCTGAAAGCCCATCTCAGGTAATGTTTCAATCTGCCAACAACGTTTCTCAGACAATACTCAAATGCAATTTCCAACATCACTTCCTGTGGAGGTAAGTGCAAATTTTCAGGGCATCTAAAATATCCAATCATTCTTCTACCTTCAAATTCCAAACGGTCTCTTCAGGATTAAGAAGATTGAATAGGGGCAACTATTATATCCCAAAATTTGGCCGCATCTTTTTCAAAAAAAAGAAGGCAACAGACTTTTGTCTAAAAATTGAGAGTTTCATATAATCTTGGATTTTATTTCCTGATTTTATGAATACTCGGTTTTTTTCACAATTTTTCTTATACGGTATTTTGGTTCGCTGTTGAATTTATTCTTACACAAACGCCAAGTACTGTTTATCACTTCACACACGCTGTTTATTTGAGATTTATTTGCAGATAAATAGTACTGACGCAATTGGTACAGAATTAAATTTTGCAGGCACAGAGTCCGGGATTCAGACTGTACTGGTAACAATTAAATTATTATTAGTTTTTGTTTCCCACTAATTTTTGTACTATATTATTATTATTTTCAAAATCTCTTCTATTATTTTCAAAATCTCTTCCTTTCTTTTCAAATCTCTTTCTTTCAAATCAAATCCTAACTTTATTCTATACATCTCTCTTTTTCAAATCCTACCATACACTTTCTTTCAAATCCTACTACCACTCAAATTTTCCTTTTTTATACGGAATCACTTCATTCCCCAACGTCTCTATCCTTCTTTTCACTCTATAAATACCTCTCATTTTTTCCATAATTTATCACATCAAATTTCAACTCATCTCTCAAATTTCTACCTCATATTTATTTTCCCTTCTTCCCCGACAAAAATGGCAAAATGGATGGATACGTGTTTTCTTATGGTCATCACTGTCTTGGTAGTAATCATGTCCTTTTTCTGTCTGCATAGTCCTGAAAAATGCGGACCTGGGTTTTTTACACTCCCGATCATCTATATGTTGTTATTTATAGCATGGGTTTTTAATCGTCATTTTTAAAGTTTGTCGTATCTTTTGCTTTCAAATAATGTACCGTTTATTTGTCGTACTGTTCATTATATTATGTAATATTTGTACTGTCAGTGTTAAATGTCGTACTATCTGTTGTACTGTTGTTTAATTATCCAGATAATATTTTGTGTTTTCTGCCAGTTAAGTATTTATTTTTCTGTGCATTAAATATTTTTCAGGGTTATTATCGGTAATTTCGTTCGCGTACAGTATATTTTATTTATTTATTATGTTTGTGTTTTTCTAACAACTCATGTAAATAAATTTTCACCATTAACACAACAAAAAACAAAAAGAAAAAATTAGCTTTAACTGTTGAATTTTCACTTTAACTGCTACGTTAATGCCTGAACAGTCAGTTGACAGTCAAACCTGCTGACAGTGCAATTCTCTGTGTTTTGTACCATCAATCAAATCAACCCTTTTGCATTTCAAAATTCCAAGATTTTTGTTCTAGAAGTCTTCTGATAATCACATGATTAACAGAGACTCAGCACTGCACAAAAATCAAGTACGCTTAATTGTCTCCTACGCGAACAGTCCCTAATTAGGGTTTTTTGTTTTTTTTCAGGAGAGCAAGTTTTTTGAGACCTCAAGTGGATTTCATGGACCTCCATATATCTCAAAGTACCACCATACAAATTTTCAAACTTCAATTCGCTCAGAAGCACACGGTCAGCAGCTAAAACAGTCAACAGACGACCAGTTTGACCAAAGTCAACAGACAGTCAAAAATGAAATTTTTAGTCAACATCCATATTTTGTCAAAAGATTCATCATTTGATCATTGGTTGATCATAATTCAACAAGGAAAGATCAAAAATCAACAAAACCCTAAGTTTCAAAATTAGGGTTTTCTCCTAAAAAGTCAACTGAACTTTGACTGGCCATAACTCTCTCCTCATTCATTCAAAAAATTACAACCAAAGCTTGTTTTGAAGGAAGTTCAATTATATTTCAAATGCAATTGATCCCATGGTCATTGGATTCACCATTTGAAAAATACGAGCTCAGACATTACAGGTCATTTTCAAAGTCAACAAAAAGTGGTTTTTTGTCAAAGGCCATAACATCAAGATAACTTCTCCAAATGAAAAAAAGTTTCCAAAGTGGCTTGTAGAGGACATCTTGAGGTTTCTAAAAAGTACAAGAACTCCTTCATATGATAAAAATTGAGGGATTTATGCCTTGTTGAAGTTGGCTATATTTTGGGAAAATGCATGAAACCTACATTGATCAAAAATGTTTTTTCCAAAAGGGGCCAAGTTTCCATGATCCAAACATGATTCTAACAATGCTAAGGGCCTCCCACGACTAACCTAAGGCCCATAGCATTTTTATTTCTTTTTTGGTTTAATTTTATTACATTTAAAGTTAAATTGAAAAAGAAATGGTGAAGGATAATGATGGAATGCTTGATTCTTAAGCTAAGGCAACCAAGAATGATTCAACTCTGCAGCAAGAGAGGTACAAAGCAGGCCTAGAGCAAGAGGTTGAAGAAAAATCAAGCCATGGTCAAGAATTCAAACTTTTATATATTAAAGAATTCAACAGTTCAACAAAGATCATCAATGCTACTTAAGCTTAGTTTTGAAGCACTTCATTGCTTATAAATGAAGTAGCATACTTCAGTAACATAAACACACAAGTTCAGAACCAATACTATGCATATACCACTCTTGTATCAACTTGTAATTTTGAAGAAAATTTAGAATTCGAATTTTAAATTTCAACTAGTTTCAATCCAAATCAAGTATTCAAACATCATCTCTGAACTTCATTGAACCTATCCAAATAAATTCTAAGCACCAAAACCTCACAAATCGAGCTACACAAGCCACGGTTTGTTCAAACAAAAATCAACTCGTATCTGATCATTCATGCATGTTTAATAAGATGTAGACATATATTTGTGTTTAGATTGGTGCTCTGGTCGTTTCTGGAGCTCTAATTGAGTTTTAATGGCCGTTTGTAGAATATACCATTTTAGGGTTCTTAAGCTAAAATATGGGATTTTTCGCTAGAGGCAAAATTAGACAAAATTAATGGCGTATTTGAACTCAGTGGATCAAGGCTAGTTGACTTCATAGGTTGCGAATTTTTTTTGCATAAGTTTACCCGTATTCGCTATTGTGCAGGTTTGAGAATCACTTATTAGAGCGTTGTCCTCACTTGAGTGGCCAGTATGCGCGCGCGTTTTAATTTAATTTTTCTCTGATTCAGTGCTTTGCAGGTGATACACGTGCCATGCTCCTTTGCTTCCAGGCCATCTGATCTCATTAATTCCCCCATCCAACGTGCCTGAACGCTCATCCTTACCATAGACCTTCCTATTAACCACACCAGATCATCAATTAATATGTTTTTCTATTTTTCTTTTATTTACTTCTAAAATTAATTTAAAATAGTTTAAAAAATCAAAAAAATATAATAAAAATATTTTTAGGTTTATAAAATAATCTATTATTTTTTGACACAAAAATATTTTATTTTGCTTAATAATTAAAATATTTTGTTTAATTAATTAGTATATATTTATATATTTGCTTGTTAATTATTTCAACCATTCAAAAAATCAAAAAAAATTTGTTCTTTTTATTAAATTTAGTTTATATATTATGGACTAATTTTGTACATATTTGGAATATTTTTCTCTTTAAGTTTTAATTATTTGTATAATTATTTGCATAATTATATGTTAATTAACTTAATAATTTCAAAAACAATTTCAAAAATCCCAAAAAAAATTAGTTTTATTTTAAAATTAATTAATAAGCAATATGAATATATTTTAGAATTAATTTTTAGGTTTAAATTTTATTTCTACCTTCTTTCTCATTTTAATTAAATTAATTATGCATTAATTCCAATTAAAATTAACCATACAAAAAATCCAAAAATATTTCTTTTATCTTATTGCAATTTAAATTCCTAGATAAAGTGTATAGGTTGTCAAAATCATGTAAATAGCGTAGTTTACATTTCCCGCACAATCCATGTAATAGCGTAGATTTACTTTCCGCATTTTACATTCCTGCATTTTAATGTCTGTACATATAAAACTGCGTGTATGTCAAAGATAAAAACTGAAGCGTTAGGTCACTAACTTCAAAGATAAAAATATCTGAATCAAAAACACAATCACACTTGCACCTCTTAGGGTAATCCCTCTGTTACTCTTTTCAAAATCAAATTCTACTGTTTCAAATGCAAATCCAAACTTTTGTTTACATCCGGTAAAAGGAGAATATTCTAAAAGAAATAGGAAAGGACCTTATAAACTTAGGGTTGATCTCCTAATTGCTTGCTCAAATCAAAACAACAAATGTCTCATATATCATTGTTTTTTTTTCAAAATAAAACTTTCAAAAAAGACAATACTTGGTATATATCCAAACAAGGATCATTACGAAGTTAAAGCTCTTTTTTCAAAGCATCTTTCGAAAGATAAAACACTTTGTATACATCCGCACAAGAATCATTACAAAGTCAATTTACAAAATGAAATTTAAAACCACATACAAGTATTTCAAGGCAAGACAAATGATTCAAAACAAGTGAGCTAAGCAATTAAGAGCCCATGGATAACCATGGATACAAAGCGGTGCTAATACCTTCCCTTTGTATAACCTACCCCCGAACCAAAAATCTCTTAAAGGTCTTTTTTCTGTTTCTTTTATAAAACTTTCCTTAATTGGATAAAATAAAAGTCGGTGGTGACTCTCTAATTTTCAAAACTCAAAAAAATAAAAGAAGAGTCAATTCGTATCTCTCTCACGAGGGATATAAAAAACCGAGGGCGACAATATTGATCGAAGTGTTGAACATGCCTTTCATAGCTTTGCCCCAGCTATTAGGGAATTTAAAGAGATTCTCCTTGCGGGGACCTTATGAGATGTTCACTACGGGTGACATGCTCCCAGTAATCGTAAGCTGAGGATGATACCTCTGACTGATCGAGAGGTAGCTTGAGACCCACTTGGGTTTAAGAAACAAAGGTTAATGGTTCAAAAATTTATTTATACCCATCCCAATATTCATGATGTTCTTCGATCCTATGCTCAATTAACCATTCATTTAAGTCCTAGCAAAGCTTGAAGTCGCAACATTGACATTTGATGATGGTTGAAGCACTGAAAGTTTATTTGAATAGACAGTCATCCTTTGTAATATTCTTTTTTTTTTTGTCGAGGATTTATAACAACCTCTTCTGGTTTTTTGACTTTATTATCCCTAACTTTTGCCTGAACTGTTTATTTTGAGATTACAGTCAGCGGGATGTTTTGATTTTTTGATAAGTCTCCTTCATAGGTTTGGACTTAACAACTTTTTTCTTCTTTTTGATGGATATTGACTGTCTGACTTAATGGTTTTGGGAACCCATCATTATTTGCGTAGAAACGTGTCATACCCCAAAATTTGCCCAACATATTTATTCGTATTTAGTCTATCTGACTTTCAAATGGTCAAAGATACACAAGAAAGAAGCATGCAGTCTCTCTCCTAAACGACAACCTTTAAATTAGGGTTTCTGAGTTAATCTAAGAATTTGAACTTCTGATACCTCAAGTGGATTCCATGATCTCTCATATGATTCAAAGTACCCTCATGCCAAGTTTCAAGCCTTGATTCAAAAGATTGCTCACTCAATGGCCCAAATGATCAATAATCGGCTAGTTGACCTAAAAGGCAAACTATGGTCAAACCACAGTCAAAACTTCTGATTTTTGGTCAACATCCTCATTATGAGTAGCATCATCCATAATTTGATCAAAGGTTGATCATGATTAATCAAGGAAAGTTCAGAAATCAACAAAACTCAAAGTTTCTAAATTAGGGTTTTTAACTAAAAGTCAACTGAACTTTGACCAGCCGTAACTTTCACATGGAACATAAAAAATTGCCCATCCAAAGCTCATTTTGAAGGAAATTGAATTCTCTACAACTTTTTCTCTCACATGCCAGGTCCAAAAATTCTTCATTTGGAAGATATATGCCAATACATTACAGGTCCCTCTAAAGGATCGCGAAAAAGTCATTTTTTCTCAAAGCTCATAACATGAACATGGAAGATTCAATTGAGATGAAACCAAAAGGAGCCTTTAGAGGACATCTTGAGGTTTCCAAAAAGTCCTAAAACACCTCCATGTGATAATTATTGAATGAGTTATGACTCGCACAAGTTGATCAATTTTGAGGAAATGCATGAAACCCTAAATGAGGAATTTTGGTTTGTTAAGTAATGGGCCCATGTTTTTGTGTTATCCACGTGATTCCAAACTCTTAGGAGGCCCATACATCTATTTATATTTATTTTATGATTTTTATTTCTTTTATTTTGAGTTTATTTATTTAAATTCGAATAAAACCAAATAAAATCATAAATTAAATAACAAAAGATTATGAGTTTATTTTCCATCTTTTGTCTCAATCTAAAATTATCTTGGGACCCACAATTTAATCTCACATAATTATTTTTGATTTTTATTCTTTTTATTTTTGAGTTTATTCATTTAAACTCAAAATTAAATCAATAAAATCATAATTTAATTGGCAAGATTATGTGATCAATTTTATTGTTCCTAATTGATCCAATGACACGTGAAAGGAAAGATTGGAGAGAGATTGGACAAATTTAGCAAGGTTTCATATGATTTAAAATAAAATATTTTTCAAGAATTTTTTCTTACCAATCACATGGCTCTTTGCCCAAGTTATTAACCCTAAAAAACATCTATAAATATTCACAATACCTCATGCATAAGGAGAGACGAAATAAGGAGAAGAGCTAAGGTTTGTCAAGAACAAAATCCTTCAAGAACTAGGGCAAAGGAGATCTCTTGCTACATCCAGTTTGAAATCAGTGCAATCATCCCATTCATCTTGAAAAAGGTTATATAACAGGTCCAGATAGTTTTTGCACCCTGATCACGTTTAAAACTCATATGTCATACTCACCATATTCATGCATATTTTATACTTTGTCGTATTCCATGTTTTAATCAATTTCGATGCAAACTAACCATGCCTTTGAGTTTTTGATGATGTTTGGGACCATCCAAAGCCATCGTTCGAAAGGTTTGAGGCCATAATCGCATGATGCCTAAGAAAATCAAATGACTATTATATCCTTCCCTTAGACTACCTGCCCTCTTTATGGCAAGGGAAAGTCTTATGGTGAACGATTATTCGATGACCCTTTCAACATCCAATTGAAAGACTTCCTGCCTTCTCATGGTATGGATAGACCCTTTCGCCCGAAAGACTTAAAGAACACGAAAGACAATCTTAGGGTAGGTAGTTCTTAATTGCTTGCTCATATTCAAATCAAACTTTTCAAATTATTTTTCACAATTCTCTTTTCAAATACTTTCAAACAAGGCTACGCTTATTTACAAGCTAAAGTATTTAACGAAATCTTTTTACTATTCACACACGACACTTCAAACTTTTCAAACAAACAAGTGAGCTAAGCAATTAAGAGCCCGTGGATAACCATGGATGCAAAGGGTGCCTTACACCTTCCCTTTGTATAACCTACCCCCCGAACTCAAAATCTTTTCAAAAGGTATTTTTCTGTTCTTTTAGCCTTTCTTTAATTGGATAAAATAAAAGTCGGTGGCGACTCTTGCTATCCGCACATTTCAAATAAAGTCAGTTCACCGTATTACAAAACGGCTTGTATAATTGAGTTAACTGAGTAACTACCCAGCCCCAGGTTATGATTGAGGGTTTTAATTCGCATGTGAAAGAAAAATCCTACACCTTAGGCTCAAAGGGGTTGACAAGGGATTAACATCCTTATATCTCCACTGTTTAGGAATTGAAACAATGTCTGTACATCGTCAGCATAGTCTGTTCAAAAGCATACTGTATGAGGTTGGGGTATCATTTTCGTCATCCTCCCTTAAAAGTCTTACAGCTTAGCAGGAGTTGAATATCACAAAACATATGCAACGTAAAGACATAATTTAAAATGAGTGATAGCAAAATAATTTATTCAAGACAAACATATGCAATGCACTGATGATGATTATTAAAACAGATAATGTCTATCATAAGTCGAATGTTTAAACAAACAGAAAAAGAAATTGCAACTGAAAGAAAAACTAATGATCTTAAAGTCCATCCTTCTAGCCATCCACAGTATTAGCACTCTTGTTGTGACTAGTCATGGTTGCAGGAGGGTTGAACTCAATTTCCCCGGCGTCGATCATGTCTTGGATTTTGATCTTCAATGGCCAGCAATCTTTAGTGTCATGTCCAATATTGTCAGAGTGATAAGCACATCTTGCATTGGGATTATATTGATGAGATGAGGTATTAGGCTTCAGAGGAGGATCCTTCAAGGAAATCAACCCTGCTTTCAACAACTGTTGTAATGCTTCAGCCAAAGTCATGTTGATCTTTGTGAATTGCCTTTTAGGTGCGCCTTGTTTACGTTGGTTGCCCTTTTGTTGTACCAGAACTTGATTAGAGGCCAGGACTGCTCCAATAGTGTTGGATTCATCCTCTCATTGTGCACCTTCATTGTGGTATTAGAAGATGTAGCCACTTGAATTTTACTGCTTCAGATGCCATTCTCGACACGTTCCCCAATTAATATAATCTCGGTGAATCCAGATAATGAACTCCCCAGCAAATGACTATAGAAAGGGCCAGTCAGCATGCTCATAAACATATCGACCAACTCTCTGTCAGCCGTAGGAGGTTGAAATCTTCCAGCCAGGTCTCTCTATTTTTGAGCATACTCCTTGAAACTTTCTTTCGGCCCCATAGACATGCCTTGTAATTGCATGCGAGTCGGTGCAAGGTAAGCGCTGTATTGGTATTGCTGGTATAAAGTATCAACCAAGTCTTCCCAAGTACGAATATTTGCATCCTCAAGTTGGTAGTACCATTCCAGTTGTGTTCTTGATAGACTTTCTTGAAAGAAATGGATCCAAAGCTTCTTATCAGCAGTATGAGGCTGAATCTTCCTTACATAAGACCTCAAGTGTAGTTTAGGACAAGAGACTCCATCATACTTGGCGAAGGTAGGGGTCTTGAACTTGGGAGGGATAACAACTCCAAAGATGAGTCCTAGTTCTTCAAAATCCAGTCCAGGTACCTTCTGGATTTCCATGGCTTTCATACGTTCTTCCAACAGCTTGTATTTGTCGTCAGGATGTCCATCCTCATGGTAGTAGCCTTCTTCTTCCTCAGAGGGCTTGGCAGAATCATGGTTATTTTTTGCATCAGTTTTGATACTAGCATCATCATCTTGTTCATCATCGTCACTGTCTTCAGAGACTCCGGCTTCCCTGAGTTTCAAGATCGGTCTTCTGAGCCTTTTCCCTAGAGTCTTCTTGCCTTTCTTCTTCTTTTTAGTCAGCATGGTTTTCAACTCTTCTTGCCCCTTGGACAAATTCAGAATCAAAGCTTGGAACTCATGATTTTGAGCCTGGAGGTCCTTGACTGATTGCTCGAGATTCATGATGCTGAAATAAACAGCGAGGAAGGATGAGAAACCCATCATAGGAGACCTGTTATGCGATGTTATGAATGCAAATGCAATGTTTTCAAGGATCTTTAGGAATTTAGTTATCCACTTTAGACAATGACTTGGTCGCCTTTCTGTTTGAAGAATTCAGATTCTTGAATATTCTTCTATGGTAGTCAAGCTTTCCAAATCCAGTGGGTCATAGCTTCTGATTCGGGATACCTCCGAATTTGAAAGTATATGGCTAGAGGAAAATAAATCCTCTTGCCCCTTAATAGGTACTGTGTCTTTGAATTGGAAGGCATACGGCCAGAGGAAAATAAATCCCCTTTCCCCTTGATAGGAACTCAGTCCTTGATAAGAGCACCTGAAATTATGCGCCCTAAATCCCTAAGATCCTTGAAAGTATTAGTCAATCATGCTATGTTATGATGTCATGATGTCATGATTTTATGTGAATGTAATGCAATAAGTAAAGCATAAGGTAATAAGGACGAAATTTCCTACAAGCAAATCCTGCAAGGAAATAGAAGGGTTAGTAGCACACACAAGTAAGTCACACAAATGTCCTTAGGTTTAAAGGCTTGAATGGAGTTTTAATAGGTAACTACCCTTCCCCAAAGGTACTTCTATGGATAAGGATGATATCAGCAACGGGTTCTACCAGTGATCCAGAATTGTCATCCCCTTCTAAAGCACCCTCGAACATGGTACATGCATACCGCACAATGATACTTTAGGAAGAAACCTATCTGAGCTGTAGTGTCGGGTCGCAACCATAACTTGGCATGCACCAAGAATAGCTGTCATACCCCAAAATTTGCCCATACTATTTCTCCTATTCAAATTCAAATCAATGCATAAAGCTCAAAGACACTCTCTCCTAAACAAGGCTCAGAGAACTAGGGTTTTATTGTTCTGAAGGAAAATCAATGAATCAATGGCTCTAAGGCATCCCATATGGCTCAAAATATCTCACATTACCCCTATGACAAGTATCAAGTCTCAGCTCAAAGGATTGGCCACTCAATTGTTCAGAAGGTCAACAGTCGACTAGATTGACCTAAAAGTCAACTGTGGTCAAAGTACAGTCAAAACTCCTAATTTTTTTGTCAACATCCTTCCATTGAAGTATCATTCACCAGTTGATCATGAATTGATCATGGTTCATCAAGGAAAGATCAAAAATCAACAGTTCAAAAAGTTTCTAAATTAGGGTTTGTATAGGAGAAAGTCAACTGAACTTTGACCAGTCATAACTCTTACATGGAACATCAGAAATTTTTCAACCAAAGCTTAATTTGAAGGAAATTTGATTCTCTACAACTTTGTCTCTCATATGCCAAGACTAAAAATGCTTCATTTGAGAGGTATGGACCAAAACATTATAGGTCCTTTTCAAAAGTCAACAAAAAGCCACCTTTTTTCAAAAGGACACACAAGGAGCATGGAAAATCATTTTGATATGAGACTAAAGACACTGGTTAGAGGACTCTCTAAGGTTTCAAAAAAGTCCTAGAACACTTCCATACCTCAAAAATTGAGAGAGATAGGCCTTGTCAAAGTTGGGTTATTTTGGAGGGAAAAATGTGAAAGAATTTGGATTTTTTGCAAATGGGCCCAAGTTATTTTGATTCAATCTTGATCCACAAGTTATCCAAATCCTAAGAATCAATTGCCACGAATTTACTTGAATTATGTGATTTATTATGAATTTTTATTCATATTAAAAATGATTAAAAATCAAATAAATCATATAATTAGAAGAAATGTGATTTGATTTTATTTGTGACTCATTCCAATCATTAATTAACACAAAATATTGATTCAAATTCATGGAAAATAGATTGGCATAATATTGGATCATATTGGCTAATTTTAGAAAGGACCCATGGCATATTTTCAATCAAATTTTCATCACATTCAATTCAAGATTCAAAAGAGATATGATCAATTTCTCTTGATCTAATCATTCCACTATATATACTGATCAAGTCCATAGCACAAGGAGGACGATTTTCTGCATCCAAGAGCCTATAACCCGAGTTCAAACAAAGGAGAAAAATTCAAGATTCAATTTGGAGTTCTTGGCAAATTCAAGACTTGTGAGTGATCCTAATACCTTCCCTTGCATATCTATGTTTAGCATATCCTAATAACCGATTCTGGAAAGTTTGGAACGATTTGATGTTAGTATGAATATGATGCCATGTTAGGTCTCGAAGCTCCAATTTGGGGTTTTTTAGTATAGGTAAAATTGGAACAAATCAATGCCATGGTCATGTTCGCAAGGACCAGACGAATCTAATGGTAAGGGTGCGCCAAATTTCTATATCACTTTGGTCCTATTTGCTATTTTTCAGGTTTGGTATGCAAGGTCTTTTATAGCGCATCAAGCCAAAAAGCGTCGTAAAAAATGTTTTACAGTTTTTCCTCATGAAGAAGATGACTGTGTGGCGCTTCAAATTCAAATCTGGGTGATTCAGTGCTTTAAGACACACGCGCTTGCCATGTTCCTCATCCAGCCAGCCATCAGATCATGCTGGCAACAGATCCAACGCATCCAGGGGCGAGGGTACACCAAAGTCCACGCGCGTGAGCCACACCTGATCGCAAGTTAAGTTTTTTGCATCTTTTTTTATTTTTAATTACATAGCCTAGTATTTTTATTTGTAAAATAAATATATCATATTAATTCTTTTCTTTTTCTTAATAATAATAAAACTATATATTTATTTTTCTAAAAAACCTTTTTTATAATTAGTATTTATTTTATTTATTAATTTCATATATACTTATTTCTTTATTTATTTGAATAATATTTATTATTATGCTTTATTTATTTATAATAATTTTATTTTCTTATTTACTTATTTACATATATAATATTTATTCCATATATTTATTTTAATTATATATTTTTATTTTATTTTATTAATATTTAATTATTTAATTACTTCAAAAATTCATATTTATTTTATTCTAATTCTAAAAATTTCCTAAAAAAATACCTGTGTGCTCGATTTTATTTTCTCTTCCCTGATTTAATTAATTAGGTCGCAAGACCAATAATTAACAAAATTGTTTTCATTTTCCTATTCAATTCGTACCCTAATCAGGGTTTACGAAGATCATTCCATACACCGAAATATTTCTTTTTCTGTGCTTTTTTTAGGATTGACTTTTTTCAAATGCCTTCCAACTATGCGCCTGATCAGGATCCGAAGCTAAGTATTCAATTTAATTATTATTTTAAAGTCTATTTTGTTTCCTTTTAATTAGGGTTTGCCTTTAAATAAATCTTGCCTACATTCACTTTTCCGCCTTTGCTTTGCCATTTTTCAGGGTTAACCCCGAGGCTTCCTCCGATTGCCAACCATATCAGATCAAATCAAAAGCTAAGTGTTCTTTTCTATTTTAAATATTTGTTTATTTTATTTTATTTTATTTATTAAATTAGGGTTAACCCTAATTGACATTAGGACTGATAACACACTCACCCTACTTTTGCTTGTTATTTTTTCCACTTTTTCAGGGTTTGTCAGTTGCCAAAGCTTCGAATAGTCGGTAACCCTAAACCCTGATCTTAATTATTACTCGTTCAGACTTATTGCTCTATTTATCCCGCTGGTTTCATCTTCCCTTTCCCCATTATTGCTTTAATTGTTAATATTAATTGTTGTGGTTAGTAATTCTAGGGAGTGCAAGCTTGTAATTAACCTAGAATGACTAATTATAAGATAAATATCTGAATCAAACCACGTGATTGTTGCACCCACGTACACTTTTGGGGTAACCTCTTTGCTGCCTGTTGCTTGTTGCCTTGTTGCCTTGTGTATTTTTTGCAGAACAGCCATGTCCCTCGAATACGAGGATACCTCAGCCATGTTGCCTCGATAAATACAAAGGTCATAAGACCCTAATGATGCTGCCTTCGATACACCAATATGACCTCGACCCTCGGAAGTTGCCTACGAAAGGTTGAGGTATCCTCTGGCGGCCTACGAAAGGCTATTCTGGCCCTTCCCTTAGACTACCTGCCTCCCTATGGCATGGGACAGTCTTATGGCGAACGACATTGCGACGACCCTTCAGCCTCCAAATGAAAGGCTTCCTGCCCTCTTATGGCATGGATAGACCCTTTCACCCTGAAAGGCTAAAAGAACTATTTTCTACATTATTAAGGTAATTGCCCCTAATTGCCTTGCTCTGGCTAAATATTTTTCATATTCTTTCTCATAAACCTTCAAAATGGCTACGCTCATTTACGAGCTAAAGTCCATATTCTTTTCTTCTACATTTCTTTTCAAAAAAGAGCAAAGCAATTAAGAACCCATGGAAAACCATGGATGCAAAGGGTGCTTTTTAAACCTTCCCTTTGCATAATTACCCCCCAAACTCAGTTTTTATTTAAAAGGTTTTTTCTGTTCTTTTAGCCTTTCTGAATATTTGGATAAAATAAAAGTCAGTGGCGACTCATGCTTAACCGCGATATTTTCGATTATATAAGTCAATTCACCGTATTACAGAACTGGCGACTCTGCTGGGGACTTTCGATTAAAAGAGGGGTTACCTTAAAAGTTTAGGATTCACTTAAATGTTTTCTATTGGTTGCTTTGTTTGTTTTATTTTTTAGGGGCGTTTTGGGAATTAAATAAAGGACGAATCCTATTCCCGGATTCAAGAACACTTAAGATTAGGAGTGGCATAGTCATGGCGACCTCTTTCACATATGTGGGAGATAAGTCAATATGAAGTTCACACTTGAGTTAGGACTCCATAGCATATGCATACCTTTCTCAAATGAGGGAGGTCTATGTATGTGTCTGTGGGTGCGTCGGAGCTCGAGGACCTTTAGTTACCCTTAACCCATCCTGGCCTTTAGGAACATAGTGGGGGGACTACTCTTGACAAATGTTAAGAACTAGTCGCTACCCGATGCTACAATTCAGATAGGTTCTCTCTCAAAGTATCATTGCATGGTGCAAATGCATCATGTTCGAGGGTGCTTTAGAAGGGCTGACAATTCTGGATAACTCATAGAACCTATTGCTGAAATCTCCTTATCCATAGAAATACCCTTGGGAAGGACACCTGATCAGACTCCATTGCAAGCCTTAAGCCAAAAATTGTGTGATTTGTGCGGACTTGTTTTTCTGTGATGCATCATGCATACATGCATTCATGACATGACTAACCCATCTCAAGGAGAAAAAGGTCTTTTAACCATAATTTGTTTTGTAGGTTATTTGAATATGGGAATTCTAATCTGAAAGCCTTTCTTTCTCAACTTCAAGAAAGTACCTATTGCACTAAGACTCTTGTGTGATGATATTACTGGTTCTCTCGTTCTCACCGAGCCTCTCAACAAACTGATAAGTTTAATGCGAACCAAAGTGGATGAAGCTCTTCTCAATTCCATGATGCAGTTTTATGATCCTCTCCTCCATTGTTTTACTTATAGAGATTTTCAACTGGTACCTACATTGGAAGAATTCTCTCATATAATGGATATACCCATACCTGATCAAATTCCTTACACTGGTGAGGAAGGAGGTCCTAAGTTGGAAGACATTGCTGCGGCTCTACACCTGCCAAGATCAGAAATTAACGAGGTTTGGATCAATAAAAGAGACTATTCTGGAATACCCGTGGATTTCTTGTACGAGAAAGCCAAGATCTTTACTGAAGCTCAAAGTATGGATGCCTTGGAAAGTGTTCTAACTCTGCTGATATATGGACAAGTTCTGTTTCACCGTTGCAACAAAGTTGTTGATAGGGCTGCTATCAAAATATTCCTTAGCAAGAATCATATTCCTACTCTACTTGGTGATTTATTGCATTCCATTGATGCCAGAGTGACAAAGAGACGAGGTTGCGTTCTAGGATGCATTCCCCTTATGTATAAGTGGTTTATTTCTCACTTACCCCGATCAGCAACAAAGAATGAAGAAGGTTTGACTTGGATTCAGAGGATTATGAGACTTTCGTACGATGACATCATTTGGTATCCAAAAGAGTTCAAAGGAGTTCAGTTGTTTGGTCATTGTGGAGAGTTCCCTAATGTGCCTCGTCTTAGCACCCAAGGAGGAATTACTTATAATCCTTTACTCGCTCGACATCAGTTTGGTTTTGCTTTGAAAGATAAGCCTCGCTCCATATATCTTAGCTCGGAAAGTTTCGACTATGGTTCAGGTACAACCGAAAAGAAGAATCACTTCATTAAAGCTTGGCACGAAGTAAAAAAGGTAGGTGAAAGAGATTTGGGAACGAGGATCCATACTCCTTCAGATATTTATTTTAAATGGGTTTATGACCGAGTCGTCGAGTTTGGCATACCATATCCATCTGACACACCTGTTGTTCCAAGGATCACTCCTCCAGAGGTTCACGTAGAATTGGAGCCTTATGTACCCGCTCCAAATGAAGACCTTGCTACCACAATTGCTCATTTAAGACAAGAAAAGGCTGATCTTGAAAGACGTTTACAAGTGGTTGAGGAGGAAAAAGCAGTATTAGTGGCTAATGCTGAAGAACGAGATAGCATGCTCGACTATTTCTCCCGCAAGTGGAAGATTGAAGACTTTATTGTAAGAACAAGATGTGTTCTGATCAATATTCTTAGTTTTGATGATAACAAGGATATGAATTTTGTATGAGATAATGTGGTACTCTAATACACTGCAATTTCCCTTTCAGGAAATATATAAAGAGTATGCACAAATCAACGCTCAGAAGCGTTGACTCAGAAGGTTCAGCATGCAACATCAGAACATGGTCTGGCAAGACATCAGAAGATGGTCAAAGCAGAATCAGAACATGGGTCTATGGAAGCATCAGAAGAACTTGAGTTCAGAAGCAGAAGCACTGAAGTTCTCATGGTATCACGCTCAGAAGCACTTCAAGGTCAGAAGACAAGAAGATGCTCTGGACCAAGCTGTTTGACTCTGATGATATTCAAACATTGTATCACAAACATCAGATCAGAAGCAAGTACAAGATGGCAGGCTACGCTGACTGACAAAAGGAACGTTAGAAGCTATTAAAGGCAACGTCAGTAGACACAGCGTAAACAAGGCTCAAGGTAGTTGACAAAAGAGTGAAACATTAAATGCAATGCTGTACGGAATACGCAAAGCATTAAATGCTCCCAACGGTAATCTTCTCAAGTGCCTATAAGTATGAAGTTCTGATGAGAAGCAAGGTTACGAATTCTGACCGAATCTGTGAATATTAACTTGCTGAAACGCTGTTCAATTCAAAGCTCAGAAACTTCATCTTCATCAAAGCTCACTACATTGCTGTTGTAATATATTAGTGAGGTTAAGCTTAAACTTTAGGAGAAATATCACTGTTGTGATTATAGATTTTCAGAAGCATTGTAATACTCTTAGATTTGATTACATTAATTTGTAAGTAACTAGAATGATCAAGTGTGATCAGGATACTCTAGGAAGTCTTAGCTTGTGTCTAAGCAGTTGTAACTAGAGTGATCACGTGGTGGTCAGGATACTCTAGAAAGTCTTAGCTTGTGTCTAAGCATTTGTTCCTAGAGTGATCAGGTTGTGATCAGGATACTCTAGAAGACTTAGTCATGGGCTAAGTGGAAAACCATTGTAATCTGTTGAGATTAGTGGATTAAATCCTCAGGTGAGGTAAATCACTCCGTGGGGGTGGACTGAAGTAGTTTAGTTAACAACAAACCAGGATAAAAATAACTGTGCAAATTGTTTTTATCATTGAAGTTTTTAGACTACACTTATTCAAACCCCCCTTTCTAAGTGTTTTTCTATCCTTCAATTGGTATCAGAGCGCCGACTCTAAGGTGCAAGCACTTAACCGTGTTTAGAAAAGATTCAGGAAGAGAAAAACACTTCAGTAAAAGATGGCTGGTGAAGAACTCACATCTACATCTGGCTCTTTTGAGCAATACAACGGAAACGGTAACAATGGTTATACTAGACCACCAGTATTTGATGGTGAAAACTTTGAATACTGGAAAGACAAACTGGAAAGTTACTTCCTTGGTCTAGATGGTGATCTTTGGGATCTTCTGTTGGATGGTTACAAACATCCAGTAAAAGCCTCCGGCGTAAGGCTTACCAGGCAAGAAATGAATGATGA
This sequence comes from Vicia villosa, assembly GCF_029867415.1. NCBI lineage: Eukaryota > Viridiplantae > Streptophyta > Magnoliopsida > Fabales > Fabaceae > Vicia > Vicia villosa. The sequence continues at coordinate 132,638,561 of NC_081180.1, read as the reverse complement.
TCAAAAGAAGCTTTTCAGAAATCATCATAAATGTAGGACTGTTTTGTTGAATGCTGTCTCTCATGCTGAGTATGAGAAGATATCTAACAGGGAAACTACCTATGATATATATGAGTCATTGAAAATGACCCATGAGGGAAATGCTCAAGTCAAAGAGACTAAAGCTCTTGCTCTAATCCAGAAATATGAAGCCTTCAAGATGGAGGATGATGAAGATATTGAGAAGATGTTCTCAAGATTTCAAACTCTAACTGCTGGATTGAGAGTTCTGAATAAAGGCTACACCAAGGCTGGTCATGTAAAGAAGATCATCAGAAGCTTACCCAGAAGATGGGGTCCAACGGTGACTGCATTCAAGATTGCCAAGAATCTGAATAAAGTTTCTTTGGAAGAGCTTATCAGTGCCTTGAGAAGCCATGAAATAGAGCTGAATGCAAATGAGCCTCAAAAGAAAGGTAAGTCTATTGCATTAAAATCTAATTTTAAAAAATGCACTAACGCTTTTCAGGCCAAAGAAGAAGATCCTGAAGAATCAGAATCTGAAGAAGAAGATGAACTGTCCATGATCTCCAAAAGGGTAAACCAACTCTGGAAGAGCAAGCAAAGGAAGTTCAGAGGCTTCAGAAGTTCAAAGAGATTTGAACGAGGAGAATCTTCTGGTGACAGAAGACCTGACAAGAAGAAGGTTGTCTGATATGAGTGCAATGAGCCTGGACACTACAAGAATGAGTGTCCAAAACTTCAGAAGGAGAATCCCAAGAAGTTTCATAAGAAGAAAGGTCTTATGGCAACATGGGATGATTCTGAATCAGAATCAGAATCAGACTCTGAAGGAGAGCAAGCCAACTTCGCGCTGATGGCTACAGAAGATGATGGATCAGAATCTACATCAGAATCAGATTTTGAAGAGGTATTTTCTGAACTGTCTAGAGAAGAGTTAGTTTCCAGTTTAACAGAACTTCTGGAACTCAAGGCTCATCTTAGTATCAAATACAAAAAGCTGAAGAAGCAGTTTGAATTTGAAACTAAGAAGCTGGAAGTGGAAAATTCTGATCTGAAGGAAAAAGTTTTAAATCTATCTAAAGATAGTGGATCTCCTTCTGAAACAGAAAAATCCATTCCAAGTCTCAATCATATTCTGAAAGAATATGACTCGAGCTTCAGAAAGTTCTTATCTAGAAGTATTGGCAGAAGTCATCTTGCTTCTATGATATATGGTGTTTCTGGAAACAGAAGGTTTGGCTTTGGCTATGAGGGTGATACCTCACATAAATTTGAACCTGTTGATGATCTGAAGATCACATACAAGCCATTGTATGATCAGTTCAAGTATGGCCATGCACATAATATTAGGCTCACTTCACATGCACAGAGCTTTAACACTGTTCACACCAAGAAGCATGTGACACATCCTAAGAAATATCATGCTGACAAACCTAAAGAATATCATGATGTTCCTCCTGTTAAATATTATGCTAAACCCAAGTTCAATCAGAACTTGAGGAGAACTAACAAGAAAGGACCCAAGAAATTGTGGGTACCTAAGGAGAAGATAATTTCTGTTGCAGATATCCTTGGCTGCAAAGAGGACAAAAAGCAAAATGTCATGGTACCTGGACTCTAGGTGCTCGCGACACATGACGGGAAGAAGGTCTACATTCCAAGACCTGGTGCTTAAACCAGGTGGAGAAGTCAAGGTTGGAGGAGATAAGAAGGGCAAAATCATTGGCTCTGGAACCATAAGTCTTGGTAACTCTCCTTCCATAACTAATGTACTTCTTGTAGAAGGATTAACGCATAACTTATTGTCCATAAGTCAATTAAGTGACAATGGTTATGATATGATCTTCAATCAAAAGTCTTGCAAGGCTGTAAGTCAGAAGGATGGCTCAATCCTATTTACAGGCAAGAGAAAGAACAACGTTTATAAGATTGATCTTTCAGATCTTGAGAAGCAGAAGGTGACTTGCCTTATGTCTGTTTCTGAAGAGCAATGGGTCTGGCACAGAAGATTAGGACATGCGAGTTTGAGAAAGATTTCTCAAATTAACAAACTAAATCTGGTCAGAGGACTCCCTAATCTGAAATACAAATCAGATGCTCTTTGTGAAGCATGTCAGAAGGGCAAGTTCTCCAAACCTGCATTCAAGTCTAAGAATGTTGTTTCTTCCTCAAGGCCGTTAGAACTCTTGCACATTGATCTGTTTGGCCCAGTCAAAACAACATCTGTCAGAGGGAAGAAATATGGATTAGTCATCGTAGATGATTATAGCCGCTGGACATGGGTAAAGTTCTTAAAACACAAGGATGATTCTCATTCAGTGTTCTTTGAATTCTGCACTCAGATCCAATCTGAGAAGGAGTGCAAGATCATAAAGGTCAAAAGTGATCATGGTGGCGAATTTGAGAACAGATTCTTTGAGGAGTTCTTCAAAGAAAATGGTATTGTCCATGATTTCTCTTGCCTTAGAACTCCACAACAAAATGGAGTTGTAGAGCGAAAGAATAGGATTCTTCAAGAAATGGCCAGAACCATGATCAATGAAACCAATATGGCTAAGCACTTCTGGGCAGAAGCAATAAACACTGCGTGTTATATTCAGAATATAATCTCTATAAGACCTATTCTAAATAAGACTCCTTATGAATTGTGGAAGAACAGAAAGCCCAACATTTCATATTTTCATCCTTTTGGATGTGTGTGTTTCATTCTGAATACTAAAGATCATCTTGGTAAGTTTGATTCTAAAGCACAAAAGTGTTTCCTTCTTGGATATTCTGAACGCTCTAAAGGCTACAGAGTATACAATACTGAAACCATTGATTGTAGAAGAATCAATCAATATCAGGTTTGATGATAAGCTTGGTCTTGAAAAACCAAAGCAGCCTGAGAATTTTGCAGATATAGATATTGATATATCAGAAGTTGTAGAACCAAGAAGCAAAGCTGCAGAAGCTGAAAGTCTCAGAAGCAATGGATCAGAAGATCAAGTTGCTGCATCTTTAGAGAATCTCAGGATTTCTGAAGAGCCAACAGTCAGAAGATCACCCAAACTTGCATCAGCTCATTTAGAAGATGTGATCCTTGGAAAGAATGACGATCCCATCAGAACAAGGGCATTCCTTAAGAACAATGCAGACTGTCAATTAGGTCTTGTTTCTTTGATCGAGCCAACTTCTGTTTATCAAGCTCTAGAAGATCCAGACTAGATAATTGCCATGCAAGAAGAACTCAATCAGTTTACAAGGAATGATGTATGGGACTTGGTTCCTATACCAAAAGGATTTAACATCATCGGTACTAAGTGGGTGTTCAGAAACAAGCTAAGCGAGAAGGGAGAAGTGGTAAGAAACAAACCCAGACTGGTTGCTCAGGGCTATAGTCAGCAAGAAGGGATTGACTATACAGAAACCTTTGCACCAGTGGCCAGGTTAGAATCTATTCGTCTATTAATTTCTTTTGCCACTCAACACAATATCACTTTTTATTAGATGGATGTCAAGAGTGCCTTCTTAAATGGTTATATAGATGAAGAAGTTTATGTCCATCAACCTCTTGGTTTTGAAGACTCCAAGTCTCCAAATCATGTTTTTAAATTAAAGAAATCATTATACGGATTGAAGCAAGCTCCTAGAGCTTGGTATGAACGTTTAAGTTCTTTCCTTTTGGAAAATGGTTTCACTAGAGGAAAAGTGGACACTACTCTCTTTTGTAAAACCTTTAAAAAGGATATTTTAATTTGTCAAATATATGTTGATGATATCATCTTTGGAAGATCTAATGCTACACTTGGAAAGGAGTTTGCTGAGTCTATGCAGGCTGAATTTGAAATGAGCATGATGGGAGAACTCAAGTATTTCCTTGGGATTCAAATCAACCAAACTTCTAATGGAACCTATGTTCATCAAACGAAGTATGTGAAAGAACTTCTGAGGAAGTTTAATCTTTCTGAAAGCAAAGAAGCCAAAACTCCTATGCATCCAACATGTGTCCTAGGTAAGAATGAGGTAAGTAAGAAGGTAGATCAGAAGTTGTACAGAGGTATGATTGGATCTCTTCTATACCTAACTGCTTCTAGACCTGACATTCTCTTCAGTGTTTGTTTGTGTGCTAGATTCCAATCAGATCCGAGAGAATCTCATTTAACTGCGGTTAAGAGAATTCTGAGGTATCTGAAAGCTACTACTAATGTTGGTTTAGTTTACAGAAGATCCAAAGAATACAACTTAGTAGGATTCTGTGATGCTGACTATGTTGGAGATAGAATAGAAAGGAAGAGCACTTCTGGAAGTTGTTAATTTCTTGGAAGTCATCTGATCTCATGGTACAGCAAGAAGCAAGCTACAATTGCCCTCTCAACAACAGAAGCAGAATATGTTGCTGCTGCTGGTTGTAGCACACAAATGCTCTATGATAATACTTCTGTTATATGTTTATCAAAGAATCCTATCTTACACTCAAAAGCTAAACATATTGAGATTAAACATCATTTCATAAGGGACTATGTTCAGAAGGGTGTTATATCTTTAAACTTTGTGGATACAGACCATCAATGGGCTGATATCTTTACAAAACCCCTTGGTGAAGATAGGTTTAAGTTCATTCTGAAGAATATCAGTATGGACTTGTGCCCAGAATGAGAAGATGAGAAGATCTTTGTATGAGTATCTTCTGAAGTGTGATTGGATTAGTCTTTTATAAGAAGTTCTGATTGTAATCAATTAGAAGTAGTGATTCTGTTATTACTAACGTTTCATTGTCTAAGTTGATTCAGAATCTCTTTAAAAGTAAAACAGCTATAACTGGCTTTCCAGATGGTAAACACGTGTTCACTATTTCTGGACAATCATGCGTTCAGTTGAGGGGATGCCTACTTAGGTAACTGTGCTAATCACTTCTTTTGTCATAATTATCTCTCCTCACGTCACGTAACATTAAATGCTATCCATCATTTCTTTTTATTTCTTTTCTTTTATATTCCTCAAACGTTTCTTTTCCCTCTTATATTTCTCTCTCTTGCATTCAGTTTATTTTTTTTCGCTCTCTCTCTCTCTCTACATTCATATCATAAACCCTAGCGGTTTTCACTATCTGCAACTTCACCATGAATCCTTCGTCAAGCTCATCAAATCAAGAAACTGATCGTAAACAAAAGAGAAAGGCAACTGAAGAATCTGAAAACAAACCAAAAAGGATAAGGATCACCTACGATCCTCTCAAGGTGAATCCGTTTGAAGCTATGATGTCTAGAAACTACTCTAGACGTGTGTGTGAACCCCTTGAAGGTATCCCTCAATCATCTCCCTCTTCTCAGACCTCAACCACCTCTTCCTCTTCATTCATCTCTCTGCAACCACCATCATCACCGTCTGATATCTCTTCCCCCTCAACCCATCTCACAAATATCTCCTCATCTCTCTCACACCCTTTTCCCACCAGAACACCGAACCCCTACAACTGTGTGTATCCTGATTCCAGATTCACAGTCAACCCTCCAACTCCTACCACTCCTACCTATCTAAAGCTTTTAAACTCAAATGTAAACAGCTGGTTGGAGATTTTGGGTGCTGCACACCTTAACCATCTGGATGAGTCTGCTACCTACAACCTCTGGGAAGCCTTTTGCTAGGATTTTCTGGTTAGGGCAATGGATGTCCAAAGAAAGATCATGACTGAAGCACCTTGTGCTCGTGGTCTTCTTCTGGAAGCTGGTGAAAGCAGTTATCACCATCTCATCAGGAACAGAAGAGTTCTTGAAGAGAGGATACCTACGATGAGATGGTAGAAGAAAATTCCTGCAGAGACATCGTGGTATGGAGACCAAGGAATCCAGTGCTGACTAGAGATTTTTAGTGGTTGTTTAATTGGTTCAGAATGAACCCTTCTAAAAGCGCTCCTCACATGGTCTTTCTAGAAGTGGTTTATCCTGCAGAAGTTGCTGGTCCAACTCCTCCAACAAACCTAGCAGCTATTCTTCAGGCGTTGGTGTCATACCCCAATTTTTGACCTAATATACCACCTCATATCATTTGCATATGCATCATTTGCGTCTCTAACAAATTGCATAGCTTGTGTTTGTTACTTGTGCTCAGCAGGGTTTAATCAAGAGATCACTCATCAGTATAAGTAACAACCAATTAGGGTTTTGTTCCCCCTTCATCTCAAAGGAATCATCTTCATCAACAATCAACATTTGGTCCTTAGAGATTCATTTCAACAAGCTCAAAGGCTCTGAACCAACCAGATTAGGGTTTTGACTAAAGATAGCATACTCCTGACTTTTGCTCAGGATTTGACCTAATGACTTGGGACATGACCTCAAGATCCCAAGTACATCATTTTGACCTAATCCATTGGCTCAAGATATCTCCTACACAAGGATTGATCAACAGTGAAATTTCAAATCATCAGATTAGGGTTTTGAACTATCAGGGACTGAAATCAGGGATTACATTTGGGAAACCCTAAAAATCCCCAGGAAGTCAATCAAAGGTTTCAATCATCTTCAAATAATCCCTATGACAGCATACAATGGAAATTGTATCTCAATTCAAGACCTACAGTCATTAATTTCATCTGGTCGACAATTAGGGTTTTTGACCTAATTCACTGAACCACTGACTTTTTAATCAGGATATGGTGCCACAACTCAAACCATGGTTCAATATCCTCTAATGCTTCAATGTGATCCATTCATACCATTCATTTGGTGAGGATAGCCTGTTTCATTTGAAATCTCCAGAAACGCGATTCGTCTGAAAAAGTCAACTGTACAAGATCACCATTGACTTTTGGAGAATTTTGGTCAACCATGACTTTTGAAGTTTTGAATCATCAATATATGATATATGAAGTCATTTGATCAAGAAAAATCAAGAAAATCAATCAAGAATCAAAAAGTCAAAAGTTTGACTTTTCATACTTAGAAAAATTTCTAAGTGTTTTTCATGGTTTTTTCCAAACTTTGGAAGGGAATTTCTCAAAATTTCACCTACAAACTGAAAAAAACTTCAAACATGAAAGTTGTAGATTTTGATCCAATGAACAACTTTTCCACATATAATTTTTTTCCAAAAGATCAACCATTTAAGAGATATGGAGCTTCAAAGTTGGTATCTTTTGAAAATTTCACTTAAAACTTCATTTTCTTCAAAGTTCATGGATCTTTTTCACCCATTTCCTTAAAGGTCTTGAAGAAACTTTCAACTAGGGTTTTGAAGTGTGTAACATGAGCTTTCCAAAATGTCCAAGAGCATGAAAAAATATGGAGTGTAGCCATGGTTTTGAATTTTGACATTAGTGAACTTTTCACTTGAAATTTCAAGTCATTTTGCCAAAGTTATGAACCATTTTGCCAAATGATCCAAATAATGATGCATAGATGCAATAATTGAAGATATTTTCTGATTTGAGATCAGAATGGAAAGAGATAAGAAGCTTGGCAAAATAACCATGGTTAAGTCACTTTTAACTATTTGCATTTAATGTGAAAGATTCCATTTTATCTCTTAAGCCAAATCATCACTTCTTGATCAACTTGCCAAGCTCTGCATTCAGAACTCTTGGCCTATAAATAGAGGTGCAAATCACTCTTCAAATCACACCAAAACCTCACAATTATAGGTTTTCTCTCTTCTTTCTTGAATTGCAAGTTTCATGAGTTTCAAAGAGGAGAAAGTGCAAGTTCCATCCCTTGCAAGTTCTGAGCAAAATGATGCTTCTCACAACTTCTAAACATCATATATGGTGTGTTTGATCCATCCATACACCCCAAAAACACCTAAAACTCAAAATCACTACCTCACTTTCCAAATATGCATAACATGAGACTTATCATGCCAATTTTCATTCAGGCTCAATTCTGTCCAAACTATCACTTCTAACATCATCCATATATCACATATGAACTATCCAATCCATCACATATAGCTAATAACCTCAGAATCATCAAATTCGATTCACTCTTGAAGCTTATGCAGATCGGGTACCATGGCCATGCCCAGATGAATTCAGATGGTTCCAAGCATCCAGACACCTTCCATAAGGTCCATTGAAGCTATCCAGATCATCAAACAACTTCTGTAACACCTCCAAGCAAGAATTCGATTCTCAGGTGTGCCGTTTTTAAGGTAAGTGCTCATGAACTTCAAACTCATACTTGCACGCATCATAAATGAAATGTGAGCATACCATCTTGTTTCTGCACCTATGAGGATCATTAACCCTCAATCAATTGCTATTTATCTTGCACATACACGATTTCATGATCAATCTCAGAATTAGGGTTCTTCGTGTTCATCAGAAAATTGACCCCCTTAGAGTAAAAATAAATGAATTATGAGGGCACCATCATGTTCCTCGTGAAAAACCGAGTGAGATAGACCCTTTGATTGATCAAAACAACACAGTTTTGAAGAATTTTGAAAATCAGTTGAAGGTGTGTTCTTGGCGCCAGTTTTGGTTTGGAAAATTCAAATATTTGTTTTAAAATATAATATGTTGAACGCGTATCATAAACAAGCTGCACGCGCAGCTCAGTTGGTTGTTGTTTTGAGTGGTGAACCTTAGGGCGTGGGTTCAAACCCTGGCAGGACCAAACCTTATTTTTTGACACTATTTTTCTTCATTTTCTTCACAACTTCATCATTTAATTTAACCAATCAAATCAACTTATTTTTTCTTCATTTTTTAAACACTTCTTATTTAATATACATATTTTGATAATATAAAAAAAAATCACAAAAAAAAGATTTATTTAATATGTTTTTAATTAGGTTTAAAATGATACATTTTTAAGTGTTTTTAAATACTTTAAATATTGTTTTTCATTTAAATTTCAAACCTAATCACTTGTAAATATTTTTGTGATCAAACCCTAAATCACTTAGGTCTTAATTAAGCATTAAAATTTGATTTAAACTTAATTAAGTTGACTTTTGTCAGATTCAAATTGTTTTAAACAAGCGATCGCGATTCTTTTCAAAGACAATAAACCATTTCTTTTTGAAACTATTGATTAAATCTTTTTAATTGATCAATTGATTTTCAAAACGATGTGGGGCCTCTCGAATATTAGAGAGTATAAGTCCCTTTCCTCTTTCTTTTCACAGTTTTTCTTTGTACAGAAAACTCTTTCAAAACAATACTTTTCAAACTGTTTTCAAAACGACGAAACGACGCGTTTGTAAATAAAACAATCAACCATGTTTTATAAAATAAAACATGGGCCTCCACATAGGTATAAGTCCCATTCCCGTACATGAAATTAGGTATTTCATTGTACACATTTTTGTATATACCTCGATCAATTTGATTTCTTTGAATAACAAATCAAAAATGAAGGTTTTCTTTAAATCTTCCCAAAAATACCATGGGCCTCCATGTAGGTATAAGTCCCAAGCCCCTTTGTAAATACCTGTTTACACAGCTTTTGAATAAACTAAATGGGCCTCTCCCCGAGTATGAGTCCCGAGCCCCCGTGTATACAAATGGATCATGCTTACAGGTATATTTCCTTCATAAACTCCATTATATACACACACTTTGTCATATATGTATAATTGTTCATATTTGTTCATGTACTTGTTCATATTTGTTCGTACTTGTTCATATCTGTGATTGTGTTATATATGCTTGTTCAACTTAGTACAACACTAGGTTCCCCATAGCCTCCTATTGGGCTTCGTGCAAAGAATCTCCCCTAGTTTAGGTTAGGACATAGAGTATGGTTTCCCGGTGAAATCGCTCTAAGAGCTCAAACCAACTATACCATGCCTCCCCTTGGGCTTTGTACAAACGAGTGACCCTCCCATAGCCTCCTCTTGGGCTTACAATGCAAGGACCCTGGATTGTCCCTCCCATAGCCTCCTCTTGGGCTTACAATGCAAGGACCCTCGGATAGCCTCCTCTTGGGCTTCGTACAAGGACCCACGGGCTTCTTATAAGCATCCCAAATATCCAAATCAAATACCCTAGGAGATTAGACATTTTTCATCTATATGATAGGAGTATCTCTTCTATATCATCACAAACAATCAATCAATCAAACTTCTTTTTGCCACAAGTCTGGCTAATCAATCAAACTTCTTTTTGCCACAAGGCTGGCTAATCAATCAAACCGTTTTGCCACCATACTGGCTGATTAATCAAAGTTTTTGTCACAAGGCTGACTTCATTGAAACTTTTGCCACAAGGCTGGCTGATTAATCAAAACTTTTTGTCACAAGGCTGACTTCATTGAAAGTTTTTGCCACAAGGCTGGTTAAACAAACAAAAATCAAACAGATGTATGTGATGATATAGATTAGATACATCGAACATTGAGATGACATTTGTCTCTTTTCCTTTGCTTCCACTAGCATAAGTGGGAACTACGATTGCTCTGACTTTCTCAACATCCCTTTGAGAATACGTAGGCACAAGGTCGTATCCTTGGCGAGCAAAACAAAACAAAACAAAACCATTCAAACCTTAGCACCCGTAGACCCCGAGCTACAGATGCTCTGATTCCCTCTAAGGGATATGTATGCAGAGGATCGCGATGATCTTTGCGAGCATAATCAAACAACACCTTAGGTCCCACCTATTTCACAAGAACCTCCACCACAAAGGATGAAAACAAAACAAAGAAACCTATAAAGTACTATAGATACGTTGGGTTCTAATACCTTCCCTTCGTATAACCAACCCTCTTACCCGAAATCTCTCCCCCACTTGTGCATTGCTTTTAGTTTTGGGCTTTGCACCTGTTTTTAGGTTATTGCAACTTTTTTTCCTTTTCCTCCTTTGGAAACAATAAAAAGTTTGGTCGGTACAAAAGAAAAATCATTTTTTGAGCACTCGAGCCCAAAGAAGGCATCAGGTGTCTCATCCAGAAAAAAGATAAGATTTTTCCCCGCGACAGAAAAATGGCGACTTCACTGGGGACGAAACTTTTTATTGTTTCCAAAGAAAGGGTTATTTCTATTTATTTTGTTTTTATTCTTGTTCCATGTGTGGTTCCTTGGTTCTGTTACTTGTGTGATTCTGTTACAAGTGATACATTATGGACAAATCCTAACCCCGGCTTAAGTACACATAAGAATTAGGTGGAGGGTATAGTCATGTATGGCATACAAGGAGTTCAGTCCTTAAAAAGTCAGCATGAGAATCCTTCCGCTCAGTAGAGGTTCCTTGTTGGTAGTATATGTTTAGCAAGTTCAGTTGCGAAGACATTATTGCTTTCATTGAACTGTAGAAGCTGAGTTGGCTGTAGAACCCATAACCCATCCTGGCCTTATTAGGTTGTGGTGCAGAAACTATTCAGGTGTAGACTTGGATTAATTGTCATGCGGAGAACCACACTCAGACGAGTTTTTCTTGAGAATATTGCTGGCTCACAAGTTCAGTTGTGCAAGCCGGTAATATCCGAAAGAAAAATGTGGACTCTGACGTATCAGTAGAACATGTTTTGCATGTGATAAACCCTAGTACTATCCCATGTTTGGTTCTCTGATCTCATGCTCGTGACGCTGGACCTTTGAACCTATGTGTACCATGTTTGTGTTACCATGTTTGTAGTACCATGTTTGCGTTACCATGTTTGAACTACCATGTTTGCTTTACCATGTTTGAATATGTGGCATCCATGCATCCATGCATTCATACATTCATTAAAAAAACCCATCTTTTTCCATAAAAACATGATTTTTCCAAAAAATTTAGAGAAATTTTCCTTGCAAACATTATAGGATTAAGTGATGGAGTGGGTAAAGAGGCATACCAAGAAGTATGGTTTCAAAGCGCCTAATGTGGAAAGACTGAAAGAGTTAGCATCTTTTGTACAAGATCCTTCCGATTTTAGGAAAAGCCATGGAAAGCTTTTGCCTATCTTGAACACTCATGTTGATGAAGGACTTCTCAAAACTCTGGTTCAGTTCTATGATCCCGTCTACCGGTGTTTCACCTTTCCAGACTATCAGTTGGTACCAACCTTGGAAGAATATGCCAATCTTTTGGGTATTCCTGTGTCTGACAAAATACCTTTCAATGGTTTGGAAGCCATTCCTAAGTCACCAGCCATTGCAGCGGGTATCCACTTGAAGAAATCTGAAATAGAAAGTAATTGGACTACCAAAGGAAACCTTCCGGGTTTGACTTCACAGTTTCTAATAAAGAAAGCCTTTGATTTCATTGAAACTGGTAGCATGATAGCTTTTTGAAGCTGTATTAGCCTTGCTCATCTATGGGTTGGTTCTATTTCCCAACATCAACGACTTTGTTGATATCAACGCCATAAAGATCTTTTTGAATGGAAATCCTGTTCCGACCTTGCTTGGTGACATGTATTTCTCTATTCATCACAAAAATCGCCAAGGTGGTGGAATCATTGTATGTTGTGCACCTCTTTTGTACAAATGGATTGTTTCACACTTACCTAAGTCTCCTATTTTCACGGAAAACCGAGAAGGTTTACATTGGCCTCGAAGACTTATGTCCCTTACTAATAATGATATCCATTGGTATACTCTGGCTCGCTGCGGCACAGAAATCATTGATAGTTGTGGAGAGTTCGCTAACGTACCCCTCATTGGTACACATGGAGGAATTAACTACAATCCGGTCTTGGCCCGACGACAACTCGGGTATGCAAATTCAGTTAAACCTGTTGGTCTCGCAGTGGAGAGCTACTTCTACCAAGAAGGGGAGGATCCTCAAGGGTTTAAAACAAGAATGGTGAGAGCTTGGTACGACGTCCGATGGAAAGGGAAAGGTGATATAAGGAACTGCATTGCTACGAACGCCTACACCAGCTGGGTAAAGAAAAGAGCAAAGGAGTTTCGAATGCCTTATGATTATGAAAAACCCATGTTCCCTGTAGTGTCTCAACTACCCAATGTTCCCATTAACACTGTGGAAGAGTACCAGGAGATTTTAGCCAAGATAAGGTTAGAAAAGGACTCTTGGGAAGAAAAGTTTCGTAAAACTGATGAGGAAAATAGAAAGTTGAAGAAAAGGGTGAAAGATCACGAAGAAACTCTCTATTATCAAGATGGTTGGCTTCATGAGTAAAGATGAGAAGATTCGTCGGAAAGATGCCGCAATCAGGAGGTACATCAAAGAAAGCAAGAAAAATCTTGAAGCCTCAACAAGCAATGCTCCGATGCCTGACAATTGGAAGAATGTTGTTGACAAGCTGAGGGCTGAAAAGGCCGAGTTGAAAGCTCACTATGGGAAAGAAATCATGAAGCTCAAGCTGCATAACGCATTTGGTTCTTCGTCCGATGAGGATGCTTAGGATTTGTTTAGCTTTTTCATTTATCATTTGCTTTTGTAAGGAGCTACGCTCCAATGTTGTAACATTTTCCATTTATTTCAATAAAAGAATAGTTTGTGTTCAAATGTTTGCAAGGAAATAATCTTTAAAATGTTGGAAAAATCATAAATTTCTTTTTGCATACATCATTCTGCATATCGAGTCTGTTGTATAGAGTCTTATCTTTTGGATCTTTCTCCAATAGATCGTCAAGCTGTCGCGCCTCAAAGTTTCTCGACCGCGCTCCCAATCAGATCACAGATACAATACTCGTTCAAGCAGAAGAAGAGTAATGGAACACTCTGAACAAGAGAATATTGAGCTCCGTGGTATAGTGACCACTCTTCAGGAAAAGTTGGAAAGTCTCACTACTCTGGTTGACTCCTTAATGGCCGCACAGAATCAGCCGCCGCCACCCAACAGTCAAGCAACAGTAACATCTGAAGTCACTACTCCAGTTTCTACAGTTGCATTCAACATTCCATCTTTCTCCATGCCAGAAGGTTGGGGCCCCGCCTTTCAGCTTTGGTACAGGATTCCGCCATAATTTCTCTGGGGTTCAAACAGCTACAACTGAAGCACCTGCTGCACAAGGTTCGGCGTTTATTCCACATTCAGGGGTAACTTTTTCCCAGATTACTATGGCACTTTCTCAACCCATTATGACAGTTCCGACCCCTACGGTTCACACTGTTCCTTATGATGGCAATGAGATTTATCATGATCAAGGTGATAGCACAAATCAGCGTAACCTTGTGGAAGATCTCCAAGAACAGTTCAACAAGATTCAACTGGAAGTCAAAGCTATTCGTGGCAAAGATTTGTTTGGAAAGAATGCCCAGGAGCTATGTTTGGTTCCCAGTGTACAAATACCAGTTAAATTCAAGGTCCCAGACTTTGAGAAGTACAAAGGTAGTTCTTGTCCACAAAGTCATCTCGTGATGTATGCCAGAAAGATGTCTACTTATGCAGATAATCATCAGTTGCCTTATCCATTACTTTCAAGACAGTTTGACTGGTGCCGCACTGAAGTGGTACACAGGTTTGGATAGCACCAATATTCGAACTTTCAACGATCTAGGCGAGGCCTTTGTCCGACAATACAAATACAACTCGGATATGGCTCCAGACAGAGATCAGCTCCGATCCATGGCTCAGAAAGACCATGAAGCTTTCAAAGAATATGCCCAACGGTGGAGAGAAACTGCTGCTCAGATTAATCCACCGTTAAAAGAAAAAGAGATGACAAAGATCTTCTTGAATACTCTCAGTCCCTTTTATTATGAACGCATGATTGCTAGTGCTCCAAGTGATTTCACCGAAATGGTAAACATGGGGATGCGTCTAGAAGAAGGGGTCCGAACCGGACGTCTAACTAAAGAAGGTGGATCTTCAAGCGGAACCAAAAAGTTCGGAGGTGGTTTCCAAAAGAAGAAAGAACAAAGTGTTGACATGGTGTCCCAAGGAAAGTCAAGAGGAAATGTTAATCGTCAACAACAGATTGCTGCTGTCGCGCCAGTCGTTAATACATCACCAAATCCGGGATTTACCCCGCAGTTTCAACAACAACAGCCTAGACAACAGGCTCAGCAGTTCAACAATAATCAGAATCGTGTGCAAAGAGCTCCACAGTTCGATCCGATTCCAATGACCTACACAGAGTTGTACCCTGCTTTGATTGAAAGAGGTCTTGTTCAAACTAAAGCACCACCACCGGTACTTGAGAAACTTCCATGGTGGTACAAAGCTGAGGTCTCATGCCCTTATCATTAAGGAGCACCTGGCCATGATCTTGAGCATTGCATAGCTTTGAAATATGAAGTTCAGAGGTTGGTTAGATCTAATCTTCTCTCTTTCAGAAATTTGAATCCAAATGTGCAAGCAAATCCGCTGCCCAATCATGGAGGGCATGTTGTAAATATGGTGTACGGATGTCCTGGTCCATACCGAGTCTATAATATCAATTACTCAAGAGCAGATTTGGTACAAATGCACGCCACTCTCTGTCGAGGGCAGAATTTTCGCCAGCATCACTACGGTTCCTGTAGCATATGTTGTGTAGATCCTCACGGATGTTCGATTGTGAGAAGAGATCTCCAAGTTCTGTTGGATAATGGTACTATTCAGATCTACAGAAATAGGAATGAAGATGAAGTTAACATGATAGGATGTTATCCGCATGAGCTTTTAGTCTCAGATATCAACTCGGAAATGCCTAAAGTTAACGTCATCGTTCCTCATTTCAACATGCCTGAGCGCATGGAAGTTACTTACAACAAGCCGAAGGTTCCTATTGCTCCTTTGATCATTTATTTACCTGGACCTGTTCCTTATGACTCTGACAAGGCAGTTCGATACAACTACAATGCAACAATGATAAAGGATGGACAAGAAGTTCCTTTACCTACTCTTTCATCTGTCGTAAATATTGCTGATGTAAGTCGTGTAACAAGAAGTGGACGTGTGTATACTCCACTACCTCCAATGCAGCCTGTTACTCCTGCAACCAGGCAAAATCCTGTCAATACACCGGTGGGGAATCCTGAGGAAACTCCTGTCAGTAATACAAACACTGATGTTGGTCAATCAAGTGGAACCAATGTCAATCCTGAATTTGATGAAATTTTGAAACTTATCAAAAGAAGTGAATACAAGATTGTGGATCAGCTTATGCAGACTCCTTCAAAGATCTCAATACTTTCATTGCTTTTAAACTCTGAAGCCCACAGGGAAGCCCTGATGAAGGTCTTGGATCAAGCTTTTGTAGACCATGATGTGACTATTGATCACTTTGATGGGATAATAGCTAACATAACAGCTTGCAACAATTTAAGTTTCTGTGATGAAGAACTCCCCGAGGAGGGTAAAAATCACAATCTTGCTTTGCACATTTCTATGAACTGTCAGTCAGACTCTTTGTCCAATGTGTTGGTAGACACCGGATCTTCCTTAAATGTGATGCCAAAGACGACCCTTGCTCGCTTGTCTTACCAAGGAATGCCTATGAAGTTCAGTGGTGTAATTGTCAAAGCATTTGATGGATCGCGAAAATCTGTCATCGGCGAAGTCAACCTTCCCATGACAATTGGTCCACATACATTTCAAATCATCTTCCAGGTCATGGACATTCCA